>NC_134093.1:45383410-45687785 GCF_000715075.1 Nicotiana tabacum | reverse complement strand
AAGTTCTAATTTTTAATCAATTCCCAAAAAGTCAACAAAATTCAACCCGAACACACATAGTCAAAACCCCAGTCACGGGTAGATGCCAACTACCCATAACCCCATGAGTCCAAATATGTATTTGGTTTTGACTACGTTGCAACTCTATCGACTAAGTTGATTCTTAAATGTGTTCCTTTAAGATAGTCTCATGAAGATGAAGAGAGCTATCAAAAGCTCAAGGTTTCTTTGACTATAGTCCTAATGCTGGTAATAATAATTATAATAATAATAAAAAAAATAATGTGCGGATGTGTGCTCAAGATGTAAAGCATGACTACGGCTAAATTAATTATAGCAACAATTTCATATTAGCATATATTGACCAATTAGGAGATAATAATCCTAAACATTATCTCTAGCATTAAAAGATGAGTTCACGTAGTCATACAAATGATTAGACATGTATCATGGAAAGCACACAATCAAAATAAGGCATAATAGAAGCCTAAAGTCTAATCTGGTCATAAAGCATACATAGAACCTATGTATATGCTCATCATCCAGCATATACGTCGCTTCCCACATTTTTCAATTAGACAAATAAGGTCAAATCCTAAGGGTTATTCCCTCATACAAGATTAGATAATATACTTACCTTAACGAGTCCAAATCAACCCCTTTCCCTTAGAAACAACCTTTAACCAGCTCGAATGTAGTCAAATACAACTCAAAAATATCGAATAAGGCTAAGAAAATAATTCCAAACAATAAAGTTCCAATTTTTAATCAATTCCCAAAAAGTCAACAAAATTCAACCCGAACACACATAGTCAAAACCCCAGTCACGGGTAGATGCCAACTACCCATAACCCCATGAGTCCAAATATGTATTTGGTTTTGACTACGTTGCAACTCTATCGACTAAGTTGACTCTTAAATGTGTTCCTTTAAGATAGTCTCATGAAGATGAAGAGAGCTATCAAAAGCTCAAGGTTTCTTTGACTATAGTCCTAATGCTGGTAATAATAATTATAATAATAATAATAAAAAAATAATGTGCGGATGTGTGCTCAAGATGTAAAGCATGACTACGGCTAAATTAATTATAGCAACAATTTCATATTAGCATATATTGACCAATTAGGAGATAATAATCCTAAACATGATCTCTAGCATGAAAGGATGAGTTCACGTAGTCATACAAATGATTAGACATGTATCATGGAAAGCACATAATCAAAATAAGGCATAATAGAAGCCTAAAGTCTAATCTGGTCATAAAGCATACATAGAACCTATGTATATGCTCATCATCTCGCATATACGTCGCTTCCCACATTTTTCAATTAGACAAATAAGGTCAAATCCTAAGGGTTATTCCCTCATACAAGATTAGACAATATACTTACCTTAACGAGTCCAAATCAACCCCTTTCCCTTAGAAACAACCTTTAACCAGCTCGAATGTAGTCAAATACAACTCAAAAATATCGAATAAGGCCAAGAAAATAATTCCAAACAATAAAGTTTTAATTTTTAATAAATTCCCAAAACGTCAACAAAATTCAACCCGAACACACATGGTCAAAACCTATCACGATCCAAAATCTCACCCGTCGTGATGGCGCCTATCTCAATACTAGGCAAGCTGAAAATGTCAACAAACCACAATTTCTCTCAAGATTGAAAATATAATATTTAAATACAATACAAACACTTCTCAAAACCTGGTGTCACTGAGTACATGAGCATCTAATATGAGTACAAGTCTGGAAAATACTCATACTATAATAGTCTGAGACCAAATATGGTAAACAAAGAGATAGAGAATGAGAGACAAGGTCTGCGGAATACGGCAGCTACCTCAAAATCTCCTGAAAATCAACCGCGCGAAATGATCAACACCCGCTATGTCCGGGAACACCTGAATCTGCACACGAAGTGCAGGGTGTAGTGTGAGTACAACCAAATCAGCAAGTAACAATAATAAATAAGGAACTGAAGATAGTAACGAGCTACACAGTTATGGTTCATTTTCAGTAATCCCAACAAAGAATAGACATGCTATCAAATCTGGCATTTTAATGTCAAATCAATTTTTATACAGTTCCTGTTCATGTAATCTGTATATCAAAAAATCTTTCAGAAATTTCACAACAATGACATATA
The DNA here is from genome assembly GCF_000715075.1 of Nicotiana tabacum. NCBI lineage: Eukaryota > Viridiplantae > Streptophyta > Magnoliopsida > Solanales > Solanaceae > Nicotiana > Nicotiana tabacum. Next base: position 45,685,634 of record NC_134093.1, on the reverse strand, counting down.
GCAACTAAGTGCAACAACAAATGGAAATCAAGTACAACCTCTCAGGACAACAATCACTCACTGGGCACCCAGCCCTCATCACTCCCTGGGCTCCTAGCTCTCATCACTCACTCAATAGGTACCCGCGCTCACTGGGGGTGTACAGACTCCGGAGGGGCTCCTACAACCCAAGTGCTATAATCTGCACGGACAACTCAGGTGCTGCACGGACAACTCACGCGCCATAATATAAATATCTGGATCCGCACGGCCAACTCACGTGCCATAATATAAATATATGAATCCGCACGCCAACTCACGTGCTGCACGGCCAACTCACGTGCTATAGTATAATATAAGGATATGTACGGCCAACTCACGTGCTATAGTATAATATAAGGATCTGCATGGCCAACTCACGTGTTGCACGGACAACTCACGTGCTATGGTATCAATATCTCTCTGCTCAGGCCCTCTACCTCACTCAGTCATAAATCTCTCCAGTCTCTTGGACTCTCAATAATCATGAAATCAGCCCAAACAACAATGATATGATGTATCAATAATAATAACAAAGACTGAGATAAAATGTGCAAGGAAAAACTGAGACTGAGTACATATATCATTTAGCAGGCAATTCAACAAGCGCGCGACCTCTATGGGTCCCAACAGTACTATCACATAGCCTAAGCATGATTTCTAACATGATTTACAGTCAAATTTTATCAACACATAGAGAGCATATAGCTAACAACAAATTATTCAACTTTATAGTTTCCAGGACGGACCAAGTCACAATCCCCTCGGTGCACGCCCACACGTTCGTCACCTCCAAAATAATCACATGATACCAAAATCTGGGGTTTAATACCCTGAGGACCAGATTTAAAACTGTTACTTACATCAAGACGTGAAATTCTTATTCTGTAATTTCCTTTCCTCGTGAATTGGTCTCCAAACGCCTCGAATCTGGTCATAAATAATTCGTTTCAGTCAATAAAATTCATTGGAATTAATTCCATAAGAAAATAATGATTTTCCATAAAAATCCAAAAAATAGCTCAAAAATCGCTTGTGGGGCCCACGTCTCGGAACTCGACAAAAGTTATAAAATCCGGAAGCCCATTCAACCACGAGTCTAACCATATCAATTTTACCAAAATCCGACCCTAACTCGACCCTCAAATCTTCAATTTAAACCAAGAGGGTTTTCAAATTTTCCCAACTCAATTCACCAATTATATGATAAAACAACCATGGATTCGGGTAATTTAACCAATATTGAGTTAAGAACACTTACCCCATTGTTTCCTCTGAAAATCACCCAAAATTGCCTCAAATCCGAGCTCCAAATCGTCAAAAACTGAAAATGGGACGAAGTCCCATTTTCAGAACTTAAACTCACTGACCAGGCTTTTCTTCTTCGCGAACGCGGTCAGTGCCTCGCGTTCGCGAAGCACAAAATATCTCCCGTCCAAATTCCTCCTTCGCGAACGCGACATCACCCTCGCGTTCACGAAGCACAAAATGCCTCTGCCTCAATGCCTTCTACGCGAACGCGTTCAACCCATCGCGAGCGCGATGCTTCGCTCCCCCTCACTACACGAACGCGACACCCCCTACGCGAATGCGTAGACCAATTGCCTGGGGTCCTCAGCTGCTTCCTCTCTTCTTCACGAACGCGTAACACCTCTCGCGTTCGTGATGCACACCCAGTCCACCCTTCACGAACGCGAATAGCAAATATTGCCAGCCTCTCAGTTCCTCTTCGCAAACGCGAGGCTCCACTCGCGAACGCGATGAAGAAAATCAGATGGTGCATCAGAAAAATTCCAGCAGAGTTCCAAGTCCAAAATCCAACCCGTTAACCATCCGAAACTCACCCGAGCCCCTCGGGACCTCGACTAAATATATCAACAAGTCCTAAAATATCATACGAACTTAGTCGAATCCTCAAATCACCTCGAACAATGCTAAAATCATGAATTACATCCCAATTCAAGCCTAATGAACTTTGAAATTTCTAATTTCGAGAAATGACTCCGGAACCTATCAAATCACGTTCGATTGACCTCAAATTTTGCACACAAGTCATAAATGACATAACAGAGGTATTCCAATTTTCAGAATCGGATTTTGACCCCGATATCAAAAAGTCAACCCCCCGTCAAACTTCTCAAAAATTAAACATTCAGCATTTCAAGCCTAATTCCTCTACGGACTTTCAAATAATATTTCGGACATGCTTCTAAGCCCAAAATCACCATACTGAGCTATTGGAATCATCAAAATTTAAATCCGAGGTCATTTACACATAGGTCCATATCCGGTCCACTTTTCTAACTTAAAATTTTCAATTATGAGACTAAGTGTCTCATTTTACTCCAAGTTCCTTCCGGACTCGAACCAACTAACCGATAAGTCATAAATTACTTGCAAGACATAAATTGAGTAGTAAATGGGGGAACGGGGTTATAACATTCAAAATGACCGGCCGGGTCGTTACAAAACCCCAGTCACGGGTAGATGCCAACTACCCATAACCCCATGAGTCCAAATATGTATTTGGTTTTGACTACGTTGCAGCTCTATCGACTAAGTTGACTTAAAAGGGCGTTCCTTTTAAATTGTCTGATGAGTATGAAGAGAGCTATCAGAAGCTCAAGACTATTTTGACTATAGAAATTAAATTATGGTAATAATAATAATAATAATAATAATAATAATAATAATAATAATAATAATAATAATAATAATAATAATAATAATAATAATAATAATAATAATAATAATAATAATAATAATAATAATATTATTATTATTATTATTATTATTATTATTATTATTATTATTATTATTATTATTATTATTATTATTGCGGCATAAGGCCCTGAGCAGCTTCTTATTCTGTGTATTGACTTGCGTGCATGGTTGAATTCAGTTACTGGATGGTTTGGAGTGATTTGGGACACTTGGTCCCCAAAACGGAAGCTTAAGTCTTAGGATTTTTACCATAGTCGGAACTGTGTGAAGACGACTCCAAAATGGAATTTTGATGATGTCAATAGCTTCGTATGGTGATTATGGACTTAGGAGAGTGCCCGAAAAATCATTTGGAGGTCTATAGAGGAATTTGGCTTAAAATGGCGAAAGATGAATTTTTGAAAAGTTTGACGGGGGGGTTGACTTTTTAATATCGGGGCCGGAATCCGATTCTAGAAATTGGAATAGCTTCGTTATGTTAATTATGACTTGTGTGAAAAATTTGAAGTCATTCCAGATTGATTTGATGTGTTTCGGCACAAGATATAGAATTTAAAATTTCAAAGTTCATTAGGCTTGAATTGGGGTATGATTTGTGGCTTTGATGTTGTTTGATGTGATTTGAGGCCTCGAGCAGGTTCGTGTTATGTATTGGGACTGGTTAGTACGATTGGATGGGGTCCCGGGGGCCTCGAGTTTGATTCGGGGTGGTTCCGGACCAAGTTTGGGTATTTTGATGTTGCTGGTTGCTGGTTCTGGTGTTGTTCTTCGCGTTCGCGAAGAAAGATTTTGCTGTTGGGACTTTGTTCTTCGCGTTCGCGAAGAAGGTAATTTTATTGTTCGTCGTCTGACTTTAGAGGCTCATATCTCGCAATTTATAAGGAATTTGAAGATAATCTAAAAATTAAAGTTATAGCCCTTTATGTCTAGTTTTCAGAAAGGTAAACCATTTGGCATTTGGAGTTGTGTACCAAAGGTTGTGGTGGATACACTACAAGCTGTCTGGGAAGAGTTTGAAAATCTCTGTTGTATAAGGCTAACTTTGGAAGCTTATATTTCACAATCTATAAAGAATGGGGAGATGAGCAACAAATAAAAGTTATAGCCCTTTGAGTCTAGTTTCCAGAAAGTTAAACCATTTATCATTTGGAGACTTATACAAAACGTTATGACCCTTATACTAGAGGCTGTCTGAGAAGAGATTGAAAATGGTTGTTGGAGAATTTGTTCATCGCGAACGCGAGGGAAGGGTCACGAACGCGAAGAACAAAACCCTGGGCAGCAGGATAAAGTCCAGATTCGTCTCATTCTTCCATTTTTGGACCAAGGAAGCTCGGGTGAGGCAACGTTTCGAGATTGTTTCAAGGGAAACGTTGGGGGTAAGAATTCCTAACTTAATTTTGGTTAAATTACATGAATCTATTGTTGTTTTTATCACTAAATTAGTGAATTGGGTTGAAAATGGTAGAAATCCTCTAGACTTTAATTTAAGATTTGAATGGCGATCCGTTGTCGGAATTTGATAATTTTGGTATGATTGAACTCGTGCTGACTTTTTAGAATAAAATTTTAAGTTGGTATTTTATTATCCGGAATTATTTCCAATGAATTTTCATGAAGTGATACAATTAATTTGGATAGATTTGAGCTGTCCAGAGGTCAATTCAAGCAAGAAGGCGATTTTGGAATATCGACACAACTTCAATAAGGTAAGTGTCTTGCTTAACCTCGAGTGGGGGAAATACCCCTTAGGCATTGCGTATGATGTGCAAATTGTGTAATTGAAAACCATGTACGCGAGGTGACGAGTACGTACTTGGTTTATATGTGCAAATTTTGTTGATTAAAATCCTTAAACGCCCTTATGCATTAAGTTGGAAATTATTGGCACTTATTAAATCCTCTATTTGTCATGTCTAGATCCCTATTTGTTGAAATTGTTTTTATATGATGATTTGGTGTGATTGCCACCTTGAATTTATGTGAAATATTATTTTGTTGAGTTGTTCACTCCTGCATATTTTTGTTAAGATTTTTGTGCACATTATGGTCGAGCCATGGGCTCCTTATTGTGGAAAATGATGTATTGTTGGTTTCCGTAGCAAGTTGAAATATTTGAGCACTTGATGAGCCATTTATGATATGTGAGCACTTGATGTGCAGTTGTTGAAATCATATTTACTTTGGGACTATGGAACGGTATTCCGGGAGATCCCCCTGCCCTGCATATTTACTTTGAGACTACGGAACGGTATTCCGGGAGGTCCCCCTGCCTTACATATTTAATTTGGGACTACGGAATGGTATTCCAGGAGATCTCCCTGCCCTGCATATTTACTTTGGGACTATGGAACGGTATTCCGAGAGATCCCCCTGTCTTGCATATTTACTTTTGGGACTACGAGGCGGTACCTCGGGAGATCCCCATGTCTTGCATATTTTACTATGGATGCACTTGCCGTTGGTTATTTTGTTTTTATGTGATATGTAAATTCTTATGTTCTTCCGTGATGTATTATTTGATTTTATTATGTGTTTTGGTATTCCTTGTTGTATTGTGTTGGCTTTGGCTCTTTATACAAGACTCTGCAGATTTGTGTTTATGTTTTTTTACTGATTTTCGAGAATTGAGTTGTTTCGAATAAAAAAATTACTATTATGTTTTAATTTAATAAATTTTACATCCAAATTAGTAGTCGTCAGATGCTTCATTTTAATTGAAATGTCATTTTCTTCAGCCAAACGAGTTAAAAAAAATAAACTCATTTCTTTGATGATTTCTTACTTGATTTAAAAATTCTAAACTCACTTTAGTGGAAATAAATTGATCATGTGGATCTTATATACATTGAGGATATTGGCATGTGAATTATCCATGTAGTTGTGATATGAAATGAGGGCACGAGGTGCCGGAAAAATATGATAATTTAATTATGGGCACGAAGTGCCGTGGAGATATGAAAATGGGCTGAGACCCGTATTTTTATGATTTTGAAATGAGTTATCACATGGTGACTTTTTGATTGAAAGAATTATATTTGAAAGATATTTTATTTGAGAAAAATTATATTTGAAGGAGAGTTATATGGTAGAATTATATGTGAAGGACATTTATTTGAAAATTTTGATTTAATTGGGTGTACTTGTATTTATTATTTGTTGAGCGATATTAAATGGTGTTTTGTTGTCTTGATGAGCATATCACTGGTTGTTTTATGATGTTCTTATTGTTATCTGCTGCCTACCATCTTGTATATTATATTGCACGGGGTATTAGACTAGTGAGTGTCTTGATTGTACCTCGTCTCTACTCCACTGAGGTTAGTCTTGATACTTATTGGGTACCGACCATGGTGTGATCATACTACACTTCTGCACATTTTTGTGCAGAGCCAGGTATTTGAGATATCGGACTTGAGCAGAGTTAAAGCGGGATCGTAAAGATTCAAGGTAGAGCTGTTTGGTCGTCGTAGTCCCTTGGAGTCTTTTCATTTCATTGTAATGTTTATTTTTAATCAAACAGTATCGTATATTCGGTCCTCGTGATCATCCATATATTCAGTTAGAGTTCGTGACTCAGTACTACCAGTCTTGGGAGGTTGTATATTCTTATTTGTTCCGCTATTAGTTTTGATTACTTATTTAATTAAAAAAAAAAGGCTTCAAATATGTAATTGAAATTGGCTTACGTAGTATTAGAGACTAGGTGTCATCACGACACCTATGGCGAGATTTTGGCTCGTGACAAGTTGGTATCAGAGCTCTAGGTTCATAGGTTCTACGAGTCACGAACGAGTTTAGTAGAGTCTTGCGGATCGGTACGGAGACGTCTGTACTTATCTTCGAGAGGCTACAAAGCTAGTAGGAAAAAAAATCACTTCTTTCATTCCTTATTATGCGGCATTTATTCAGCTTGAAGCATATATCTTATGTTTTTTTGCATCCACTCGTGTATGAAATTGCGCACTCATTATCAACTATGCGCCAACGGTTTGTGATACTATAGAGGGGTTATAAGGGTGCCAGGGTTGTTCAACCATTGTTACAACGTGCCATCCAGATCGAGGATGCGGAAGTATTTAGAGATCATTCAGTTGTGCACATGGGGGTGCAGCAGGTTCTGACATCTGGTTAATAAGTATGATCTTAAGAAGGTTTAACTAATTGCCTAATCGTCACAATCGTGGTAGGGTCATGAGGTGGATGTAGATATGAAGATAGTTGGTGGTGTTAGAGACTATGTAGTTCGTATGGGATTTCTATTTAGCGAAGGGTACATACTAGCATCCAAGGCACTAGAGAAGGCGAAGTTTAACTATCACGAGGATGACACGCGCCAAATAAATGACTTGAGGTATCTTATGACTGGTGTCCTACGAGCGATAAGGTTAGTATTGTGGATCATCAGAATGTGTCCTATGGCTTCGCGCCAAGTGAGGGGAGTCCATTATCAATGATCAGATTGCGGGGTCATGTGTTATATCAGTTTTGGCCTGAGATGTATTTATATGGTAATGAAAGGTTCTTCGAAACTTGTATATGATTAAGAGGTGAGATTTGTATAGGATGATGTTGGGGCTTGCGGTATTCCTGCGTCCTTAATAATTCTACATTTCAGTACCAGCGGGGTCACAGAAACAATTTCAGAATATTCATGGTGCTACTTCTTTTAATGCACCACCGGCATGGGGTTCTTACGATGGTTATTCCAGTTATTCGGCAGAGATTTAGTATGAGCATCCACGCCCGCAGAGGGGTTGTTATGAGAGTGATGATACTAGACACATCAAGAGAAATTGTCCCAGACTTGGGAGGAGTAGATTTCACCAGAGCACTCAAGCTACAAGCTTTATTCCAGTTAATACTCCACGTGCACAGTCTGCTAGAGGTGGAGGACATACGGGTAGTAGGCGCCTAAGAGGTGGAGACCCGACCTGTTAATATAATCGCTATGATTTGGTCGAGGCCAATACACCAGATGGTGTCGTTACAGGTACGATCCTGATTTTGTTATAAAAAGATATTTTCCTTTAATTTAATTCGGCTCTGAATATTGAGGTGAGTTCTCCTATTATGCTCCGCTTATGGGTGAGCTTCATAATTTTTATGACCCACTTATATGTTTATCCTTGTTGGGAGATTTAAAAATGTGAGCCCGTGTCTGTCATTTTATTTTTGTACACCATTGAGGGCTATAAGTCCAAAAGAAATTTTTATTATTCATTATAATGGTTTTAATGTGTTTCGGAATAATTGATTCCAATTTTTATGAATTATATTTCCTACCGGTATGGGGGTTCATTATGTGTTTACGAAATTTATTTAAAAGAAGAAAGAAAGGAAATTGAAAATGTCAATTGACACAATGTGCAAAATACTTGTGATTTGGAGTTGAGGACGAGATCCTCGCATTTTTATATGATGTGAAATATTTAAACCGGGCTACAAGCCGCGGTGGAGGTTATATAAGGACGAGGTCCTTGTGGTGGTATATTTATGAGTTTAAATTCTCCCTTTGTGAAATTAAATTTGAACTATAGTATTAATAAGGAATCATGCCTGTTAGGCTTATTTGATAATTCCTTTATGTGTTTTTACGCATATTTATCCATAATTATAAGGAAAATATTGAGTTTTAGCCCACGAGGTGATTGTCCAGGCGGCGTTAAATGTGGCTTGTTAAGTCCGATAAATAGTTATGAGGTCTTCATGCCTCACATTTTGTTGTCATTGTTGTGAAAATTCGAAACGAGGTTTTTGGTTAATATGAGGTTAATTGGCAATGTTGTAATTGATTATGAACAACTATTAATACCAAAGATGTGGTTATGGGCATACGTATGATGTGTGCGTAGGCACGTGTTGCTACTGCATGTTGAGGCTAATACCGTGCGTTAATATGAAAATCAGACTTTTTGAAAATGTTTGGAGTGTAAGAAATTGGTCTTAAAGTTTACAAATATGGATAAAAGAAATAATCTCAAATGAGATGGTGTTGTCGGGCTTATCTCAAATGCGGTAACGTAGGATCAACCGTGAGTATATGTGTAAAAGTAAAATCATCAATTTGGTAACCTCAGAATAATTCTTAGCACGTTCGAGGACGAACGTTTGTTTAAGAGGTGGAGAATGTAATGACCCGACTTGTCGTTTTAAGAATTTATGCCCCGTTCAGTGACTTAAGCTCTCGAGCAGCTTCGCAATATATATTATGACCCGCGGGTGTGGTAGAGTTTGAATTACTGAAGATTCGAAATTTAATTAAAAGAAAAATCCTTATTTAGAAGCTTAAATGGAAAGAGTTGACCGGAGAGTTGACTTTTGAGCAAACGACTCCGGAATAAAATTTTAATGATGTCAATAGCTCCGTATGGTGATTATGGACTTAGAAGCGTGTCTGAAAAATTATTTGGAGGTCTGTAGTAGAATTAAGCTTGAAATGGCAAAAGATAAATTTTTGAGAAGTTTGACCGGGGGGCTGACATTTTGATATCGGGGTCGGAATCCAGTTCTAAAAATTTTCATAGGTCCGTTATGTCATTTATGACTTGTGTGCAAAAGTTGAGGTCAATCGGACTAGATTTGATAGGTTTCAGCGTCGAATGTAGAAGTTAAAATTTCTTAGTTTCATTAAGCTTGAATTGAGGTATGATTCGTGGTTTTAGCGTTATTTGATGTGATTTGAGGTTTGGACTAAGTCCGTAATAGGTTTTGAGACTTGTTGGTATGCTCGGACGGGGTACCGAGTGGCTCGGATGAGTTTTGGAGTGGTTTCAGACCCTTTTTAGACCATTTTTAGTTGTTGGTTTTTGACCACAGAGATATGCATCGTGATCGCGGACAAACGGTCGCGATCGCGAAGAGCAATTTTGCTGTTTGGAGACTGTGAATCGCGATCGCGGAAGACTTTTCGCTATCGCGTAGAGGAAACTCCTGCCGCACTGATCCAACTTTGGAAGCTCATATCTCACAATTTATAAGGAATTTGGAGATAATCCAAAAATAAAAGTTGTAGCCCTTTGTGTCTAATTTTCAGAAATGTAAACCATTTTTCATTTGGAGGTGTGTAAAAAACGTTATGGTGGATATACTACAGACTATCCGGGAAGAGTTTGGAAATCTCTGTTGCATAGGGCTAACTTTGGAAGCTTATATCTAGAAATATATAAGGAATTGGAGATTAGAAACAAATGAAAGTTATAGTACTTAGAATCTAGTATTCAGAAAGTTAAATCATTCATCATTTGGAGTTTTGTACAAAAAGTTATGACTATTATACTAGAGGTTGTCTGGAAGAGTTGGGGACCAATCGTGATCGCGAAGAGTAATTTTGGGGTTGAAAAATTTTGTGCTTCGCGATCGCGAAGAGTAAATACCTGGGCAGTAGCTATATTTCGAGGTTTCAGCCATTTTTAACATATTTGGAGCTATGGAGCTCGGATTGAAGAGATTTTTGAGGCAAATTTCACCGTATGGATTGGGATAAGTGTTCTATATCCTAAAGTGTTTATATTTCATGAATCTATGATTATATTCATCTTTTAATTCAGATTTTAATGGAAAAAATCGAGATTTTTGTAAAAATCCTCCAAAAATGAATATTTAAGATTTGGAGGTCGAGTTGTTATTGGAATTCGATAAAATTGGTATGGTTAAACTCGTATCGAAATGAGTGTTCGAATTTCATAAAAATTATGCCGGGTTCCGAGGGGTGAGCCCCGCGTTGACTTTTGTTGACTTTTTGGAATAAATTTTTAAGTCGATGTATTATTATCCGAAATTATTTTCGATGAATTTTAATGAAGTTATACAATTAATTTGGATAGATTTGAGCAGTCCGTAGGTCAATTCAAGCAAGAAGGCGATTTTGGAATATCGGCATAACTTCAAAAAGGTAAGTGTCTTGCTTAACCTCGAGTGGGAGGAAATACCCCTTAGGCATTGAGTATTATGTGCAAATTGTGTGATTGAAAATCATGTACGCGAGGTGACGAGTACGTACTTGGTTTATATGTGCAAATTTCATTGATTAAAATCCTTAGACGCCCTTATGTATTAAGTTGGAAATTATTGGCATTTATTAAATCCTCTATTTGTCATGCCTAGATCCTTGTTTGTTGAAATTATTTTTAAATGATGATTTGGTGTGATTGCCACCTTGAATTTATGTGAAATATTATTTTGTTGAGTTGTTCACTCACGGATATTTTGTTAAGATTTTGTGTACATTATGATCGAGCCATGAGCTCCTTATTGTGGAAAATGATGTATTGTTAATTTCTGTGGCAAGTTAAAATATTTGAGAACTTGATGAGTCATTTGTAATATGTGAGCACTTGATGTGCAGTTATTGAAATCATATTTATTTTGGGACTACGCAATGGTATTCCGGGAGATCCCCCTGCCATGTATATTTACTTTGGGACTACAGAACGGTATTCTGTGAGATCCCCCTTCCCTGCATATTTACTTTGGGACTACGGAACGGTATTCCGGGAGATCCCCCTGCCCTGCATATTTATTTTGGGATTACGGAACGGTATTCCGGGAGATCCCCCTGTCTTGCATATTTACTTTTGGGACTACAAGGCGGTACCTCGGGAGATCCCCATATCTTGCATATTTTTTTATGGATGCACTTGCCGTTGGTTATTTTGTTTTTCCGTGATATATAAATTCTTGTGTTCTTTCGTGATGTATTATTTGATTTTATTATGTGTTTTGGTATTCCTTGTTGTATTGTGTTAGCTTTGACTCTTTGTACAAGACTGTGCAGATTTGTGTTTATGATTTTTACTGGTTTTCAAGAATTGAGTTATTTCGAATAAAAAAAATTACTATTATATTTTAATTTAATAAATTATACATCCAAAGTAGTAGTCATCGGATGCTTCATTTTAATTGAAATGTCATTTTCTTCACCCAAACAAGTTAAAAAAAATAAACTCATTTCTTTGATAATTTCTTACTTGATTTAAAAATTCTAAACTCACTTTAGTGGAAATAAATTGATCATGTGGATCTTATATACATTGAGGATATTGGCATATGAATTATCCGTACAGTTGTGATATGAAATGAGGGCACGAGGTGCCGGAAAAATATGATGATTTAATTATGGGCACGAAGTGCCGTGGAGATATGAAAATGGACTAAAACCCGTATTTTTATGATTTTAAAATGAGGTGTCACATGGTGACTTTTTAATTGAAAGAATTATATTTGAAAGATATTTTATTTGAGGAAAATTATATTTGAAGGAGAGTTATTTGGTAGAATTATATGTGAAGGACATTTATTTGAAGAATTTGATTTAATTAGGTGTACTTGTATTTATTATTTGCTGAGCGATATTAAATGGTGTTTTGTTATCTTGATGTGCATATCACTGGTTGTTTTATGATGTCCTTATTGTTATCTGTTGCCTAGTATCTTGTATATTATATTGCATAGGCTATTAGACTAGTGAGCGTCTTGACTGTACCTCGTCTCTACTCCACTGAGTTTAGTCTTGATACTTACTGGGTACCGACCGTGGTATTCTCATACTACACTTCTGCACATTTTTGTTCAGAGCCAGGTATTGGAGATATCGGACTTGAGCAGAGTTAAAACGGAACCGTAAAGATTCAAGGTAGAGCTGCTTGGTCGTCGCAGCCCCTTGAAATCTTTTCATTTCATTGTACTGTTAATTTTTAATCAAACAGTATTGTATATTCGGTCCTCGTGATCATTCCATGTATTTAGTTAGAGTTCGTGACTCAGTACTACCAGTCTTGGGAGGTTGTATATTCTTATTTGTTCCGCTGTTAGTTTTGATTACTTATTTAATTAAAAAAAATGGCTTCAAATATGTAATTGAAATTGGCTTACCTAGTATTAGAGACTAGGCGCCATCACGATACCTGTGGCGGGATTTTGGGTCGTGACATTAAGGGGAATGATAAGTGGAGTGATTTGATTATATATGGACCTTTGAAAACTTGTCACTTAAACACAAAGTTTGAATTCGATTCAGTCAGGTAATACTCCTAGCGTTTTAATCTTCATTTTTATCTTGAATTATGGTGGGTAATTAGTTGAGGTGAAAAGGTTGATTATAGAACTTATCATTTATGAAGGGAGACGGGCTAGAAGATATATGCGTTGGATCACAGAATAGTTAGGCTCAAAGGAATGGCCGAGTCCTTATGTAACGGTTGGCCTATTTGGGGCTCTTAAAGCCACTGGACTAAACTTAAGACTCAAATTCAGAGCCCAATTGGCAAGATTTTTTATATGGATGATCTCTTTACAAAAATTATTCTGATAACTGATAGTACTACTTGTTTATTGCAATAATAGCAAATTTTATTACGCATGTAGTATTAATTAAAATATATATATATGTAACGACAATTCCTTAAATGCCGCTACAATTGGAATCCCATTTGAAAGCCAAAAGGCCAGCATTAAGGAAACCATTTCCATGAAAATAACCTATATTTAAGGAAATAGTTTTCATCTCTACCAACACTAAAAATATTTCAGATTCTTCCGGAAAAAAAAAAAAAAGAGATTCCATATTTTCTCTCTTTCTATAAACCAAAATATACCAAAAATCTCAAAGAAATTTCCCTTTATTTCGTTGATTTATGCTATCTTTCTTCTAAAAGGATAGCATTGTGATTTATACACTATTAAATATCATTATTATGTTGTGTATATTAATATATTAGAATTTTATTGTAATTCATATACTATTAAATAAAATAGGGATTTTTACTTTCCTATACTATATATGAAACTTTATTACCCTCCCTAATCAAGTTTTAACTTAATTACATAGCCATATACAATTTACCAATTATATACAAATTAGTTTTAAATGAGTATCCTTTTATATTAAGAATTGAATAAGGAATCAGTTATTTCACATCCTTGTTCTCTCTCTCTCTCTCTCTCCTGCGCTCTCTCTCTCTCTCTCTCCGTCTCTCTATCTCTCATTCTCTATTCTTTCCCCAATTTTTCTTCATCTGATGTTCTCTACTTTTTATCTTTTCATGTTGAATATATTTTTAATGAAATTCATCAATAGATTTCAATCGTTTTACTATAGAGTTTTAACTTAGCAATTTTCTTTCATGTTGCACAATTGGTATTCAAAATAAAATTGCCAATCAATAAATTTTGAAGGTGATTGACTCTCCACCATTGACAACCATTAAAAAGCTTTGAAGCTTTGAATTCGAATTTGGGTTTTCAAAAATCATTATTTGTTTGGATTGAGTGTTGTTGCAAATAATTGAGAATATTTTTTGGAGTTTATATTTTAATTTTGAGGGTGTTTGGTGAAGATTAGACTTGATTTTGGCTAAATTTCATATTGAAACTCGAAGAAGAAGAAGAAGAACACATAACATACAATATATTTACGAAATTGTAGTGAAATTGTAGTAAAGTTGTATTATAATTGTATGTAAATTATATTCTATTGTAGTTATATATTTGTTTTATTTGTATGTTGTATGAAAGTTGAAAAATAGTTGTATAATGTATGAATTGTTGTATAAAATTTGTATTTAAGTTGTCAATACTATCTTTTTACATAAAATTGTTGATATGTATAAAAATTGTATTAAGAGAGAAAATTTTGATTGGAATTTTAGAGAGGAAGAAGCACACAAATATATACAAATCAGATATAAAATATACAAAAGACACATTGTATAAAATTTGTATGAAAATTATATTTAAATTGTATGATGTTGTAGATATATTTTAACTGGTAAAAATAATGTGTGAATGTTGTAGATAAGTTGTAAATAAGTATATACTATATAATTAGTTGTATGAAATTTATTTTTAGTATGTATGAAAGTTGTAGATAAGTTATAAATAAGTTGTATATTATATAATTAGCTGTATAAAATTTATTTTTAGTTTATATGCTACTGTAGATGTATTAAATTTATATCAAATTTGTACGAAATTTATTTTTAATTTATATATTATTGTACCAAACATTATTTGTTTCTGACAATCAATTGATTAATAAACTACCGAATAGCATATCTAACTAGAACAAAGAAGTTGAACGATTAAAGGAAATTGCTAATCGTTTTATATAATGAAAACGGTATAGTACATACTTGAATTCGATTTTTTTTTTTTTGGTTCCCAAATCTCAACAGAATTGTTGTGCTAATACGTCAGTGAATCAAGAAAACAGTGTGCTAAATAGATAAAGATTAACATACACAGCTAAGAAGTTGTGACTGGAGCAAGTTTCATATGTTTTTGGACGAGTTTGTGTTTAGCTTAAAGTAGGTAATCCACATTCCACAATTGGAAGGAATCTAATTGAAAGAGAAGAGGAGAGAAAAAAAGGAAAAAGGGTGTAACTTAATCCCCTAATTTAAGGTACTAATAGTGAATTATAGATAAATTGTAAATAAACTTTATTTAGGGCGGGTAAATTTTAAAACTAGGATAATTTTGGTAATAAGGTTTCATATAGTGTATATGAAAGAAAAAATCCCCTTAACTTAAATCAATTATATCGTACATATACACATTTATTCATAAATACATACTCTCTCTCTCTCTCTCTCTCTCTCTATATATATATATATATATATATATATATATTCTCTCTCACACACACACACTTCATGTATATATATTATTATTATTATTATTATTATTATTAATACACAATCAATATATACAATGGTTGAAGAATTTATGTTAAAATATATAAATACATATATATATATATATATATATATATATATATATATATATATATAAATACATATATATATGTATATGTGTGTGTGTGTGTGTGTGTGTGTGTGTGTGTGTGTGATATTTACTTAGTATTTTATCTGGTATAATTTATACATAGTATACATCATATATAAGTTATCTAATGTAATTTGTACCTAGTTTATTATAATTTATACAAGACTTATACAATGTATATTATCACAATTATGAGATTATATTTTAAGCTTCCATATGTATATTATTATACATGTTATATTCCACATTTGTTAGTTTTATTTATTTTGTAAATGAGAATAACCAAATAATGTAACGTGAGTAATAATTAAGTACAAAGTCTTTTTTGAATAGTGTAACTTAATTAACCCCTTTTAAGGAAATAAAATGCTTTGGATGCGTGATTTTGGGTCCAAGATTTAAAGCTATCTGCAAGGGAATGAATTATTTAATTGCCATGTATGTAAAATACCTGATGCTGCTAGGTTTGTGAAAAAAATTCTTAAATTTTGCCTATTTATGTTTTTTACTCTTTTTTCTATCTGCAAGTATTAGCCCTTTTTTCTTTGCAAACAAAGCCATTTTATAAAATAGCCAAATATTTACAAACAAGAAATTATACTCAAGGAAATATATGATTACAGACATAGCCACCAAAATCATTACATTACATGTTAAATGAACTATTAGTTACAATGGTAGCCACTCTAGTCTTAGAGCCTAATTTACTATACAGTCACATTAGCTCTTTATATAATGGCCACTCTTAAGTTAACGATCACATCCATCTTCAATTGCAACCAGGCTTGCAAAGGAATAGCCACGAAGCTATCCTTACAAGCCCATCCACTCAAAGCAGTCTCTTTTGCAAGCTAGCACCAACAAGAATGAATTAAACTGCAAATTTAAGGCAAATAAAGATTGTATTAGAAAGTTTAAACATTGATTCCTTGCTTCAAATGTGCAGATCTAACCAATCAGTGGTCAGAGCCTAAACAACTTACACGTATGCATAGACTTCAATCAAGGCTAAAATTCAAACCTCTAACGTGATACTGAATATAGAAACACTTGGCAGTAATTTCAACACCTATTTAACGATATATAGATCCAGACATTCATCAACATATTACGAATTTAACACTTATCAGCGGATATTCAAGTAGACATTGCACTATCAAATTATTCTTCATTCACAAAAGTAAGCTGACTATACATTAAGTGGGAAAGAGTACCATAAAATGCAGAACACAAATGAAAATAACAGCCAGATGTGAAGGCTAATAGGAATGGGGATCAGCAACAACAAGAACAGTAGAAAACTTCAGCTTAAAAACCTCAGAATAACCAGTAATTTGACCCAGTGAAATCAGCAAACCATACTCACAAGACAATTAGCTTTCTCTAATTTTTCTTTTGTAGCTTTCAATATCTTAAAGAAAGAATTTTATTGAGCTATTGATTTCTGCTTTTCCTTATTTTTTTC
The DNA here is from genome assembly GCF_000715075.1 of Nicotiana tabacum. Classification (NCBI taxonomy): domain Eukaryota; kingdom Viridiplantae; phylum Streptophyta; class Magnoliopsida; order Solanales; family Solanaceae; genus Nicotiana; species Nicotiana tabacum. The sequence continues at coordinate 45,668,641 of NC_134093.1, read as the reverse complement.
AGAGAATTGTGACTGCTAAGAACTCTCAAAAAACCTATGTTATTTGAGAATCCTTTTATGCCCCAGAAAAATCTCTCAAGAGGAATCCTAAGTTCAGTAAACTAATCGACTAAGAATAGCTTCCTCTTAATTTTTCTTTATTCCCCTTTTTATCCTCAAATTAGAGAATCCTATGTGTACTAGCCAATTAGGATGTCCCAGGCTCCTTCCTAGCAATTTCCTTTTTCTCCCTGAAATCCTTAAGCCGTATCTTGTATGAGCTTAAGAGGATCAAAGGACAGGCAGGAGATTGATCTCTAAAAGTCAAAGCTCAACCAAAATACAATAGGGCCTGTCTGAAAGATTTAATATGAGCCCATATGTTTAAAATGGAACGGGCCATGTAATTATCAACTAAGCTAAACACTTAATTATGATATAATCGAAACTCTAGTTGACTAAACATGTAATTCAAACAAGAAATAAAATGGAACATAAGCTAATTGAAATTAAAAAATGAAATGGAGAAGAAGGGGGGCAGGCTTAAATCCATCACAAGGAGTGAATTCCACATGACCAGTGGCTGTGATTTTATTATCCGGCAAGTGGTATATGCAGCAATGACCCTATAAGTCCGTAAAGAGAAAGAAAAGGTCAATTTTGACCGGAGAGAGTCTGATTACCGGAATAAGGATGAAACCAACGGGGAAGTGTATATCATGAAGAGACCTACCCGTATATATAGGTAGGTTTACGAATTTAAAGAAGAAGGGGAGGTTAGGATTTCTGTAACGACCCGACCAGTCGTTTTGAGAGTGTTAGGCCCGAACCCCTATTTATTGCTCCCTGTATTTTATTATGTGGTTACGTGACTTGTCGGAAGGGTTGGTTTTGGTTTTAGAGTTAAATACGACACATAGTCCCTAAGAAAATGGAAATTTAAGTTGTAGGAGTTGACCGTAGTTCGAATTGTGTGAAGACAACTCTGGAATAGAGTTTTGACGGTTTCAATAGCTCTGTATGATGATTTTGGTCTTAAGTGCGTGTCCGGATGTTGATTCGGAGGTCCGCAGGTCATTTCGGCGTTAATTGGCGAAAGTTGGAAAGTTGGGTGATTTTTGGAAAGTTTGACCAGGAGTGCACTTTTTGATATTGGGGTCGGATTCCGATTTCGTAAGTGGGAATAGGTCTGTAATGTCAATTATGACTTGCGTGCAAAATTTGAGGTCAATCGGACTTGATTTGATAGGTTTCGGCATTGGATGTAGAAGTTAGAAGTTCTAAAGTTCTTTAGGCTTGAATCAATGCGCAATTCGTGTTTTTTTGAGTAGTTTGATGTGATTTTTAGCCTCGAGTAGGTCCGTTATGTGTTTTGGAGCTAGTTGGTATATTCAGACGGGGACTCGAGGGCCCCAAGTGTGAATCGGATGGGAATCAGATCATTTGTGGACTTGTTGGATTGCTGAAGGTGCCCAGCTTTTGGTGTTTTCGCACCTGCGGAGGGAATGGCCGCAGGTGCGGGCTCGCAAAAGCGAGAACTTAGTCATTGAAGAGCTAAAAACACAACACAAAATTATGCTCGCTAGTTGAATATAGTATAAAAAATATCGTATCCACAGGGATTGGAGTTAAACAGTATTTTTCTAGCTTCTAGTTTTAATTGCTATCCAAGATGATCAACACTTTAGTGTTGTATGATTTAACTACTAAAATTAACTAAAATTTACTAAAAGTCTAAACTATTGGCTAATGACAATCGCAACAAGAGTAAGCAAGAAGATATCAAGGGGAGAAAATAGGGGTTGATTGGATATGTGTAAGATACTTGCTTGGGAATTAACTCTAGTTACTTCACTTTTCAAGTGAGTCTCTCGAATTCACTCTATTATGTTCAAACATTCAGTAGAAACTCCTCTCTCGATTAAGTCTCAACCTTACGATATGAACTAAGTTAATCTTGGTGAAGATATGCAAGAATTAGTAGTGGATTGATCCTCAGGAGAACCTCTTTCGATTATCCTCCTAACTAGGTCTAAACATTAATTCAACTAGCCTCTTTCAATTATTAACAAGAATCAATAAATTAAACCAATAAGATAATGAAAAATATCACAAATTATGCCTCTTTCGATTACATAAATAAGTAAATATATATGCAACAATAAAAACACCCAAAACGCTTCAATACATAAACTAGAGTTAATATCCACAAACAATTCTCAAAACACCAAATCCATCAATCCCTAAGGAAAAATTACTCCATGGATATGGAGAAATTCATCACAATTAAGTTTAAGTCAAAGGAAAACATAAAGCATCCAAACCCTTGTCTTGAGTGACGATAAATGGTGAAATCCTTGTGCTCTTGCTTCTCCCTCTCCTCCTTAGCTTACTTAGGTCTAAATTATATCAAAAGTCCCAAAATACCATTTTTTCATGTATATATACCAAGTAGGGTCGGACCCAAATACATACACCTTCTCCTACACGAAAAGGACACTTTTTTGGAGTTGGACGTGCGCGTCCGCGCACCTGAAAGTGTGCCTGCGCACTTGGCCGCGCACTTTTCACATTGTTCTGCCCCATATGCGCGGTCAGTGCGTGGCTGCGCACTTTACGCGCACTTTACACCCTGTTATGTTGGGAATTTGAAAACACGTAAAACAAGAAAGTTGTAGCGCTTTGAATTATATTTCAAACAATATATTGTGCAGACCAAACGGATATCTGAGAGAAAAGTTATGTGTATTTTATTGGACATTGTGCAGTATGCCTGCTCAATTTTTCGTTCGTTCTTAACTATCATCCATTGATCCCCGAACACGATCCCGACTTAATTTCTTGGGCTTTTGCTCAGACTTCAAAACTCCAAATCACTTGAATTCATTCCATAACATCTACATAGCTCGGAATCACTCCTACAAGGCATAAAACACACAATTAGTGCAAAACACTAGCGATTAAAGCTCAAACTCAACTAAAGTGCAGTAAATTGGAATGTAATAATCGACTAAAATATGAGATTATAGCCTACCATCAACACCGCACACTTAAACCATTGCTCGTCTTCGAGCAATCAAACCACACTTTATATAGACACAACCTTACTAAGTAACTCTCCAAACTCATTGCACTAATAATATTTAAAATAGACTAAGCACGATATTGTAACATCTTCACCTCAAGATTTGACTCACAAGTACCATACATTATTCACAACCCGCTCACTTACTGTAACATAGAGGTCAACGACATCACCTTTCCTTCATGAATCAAGTGCCCTCACACAACAAAAGAGACTAGTTCCACAAACAATAAAATTCAAGAACAATTAGGAACTCAAAATAGAAAAAATTCACTCACTCTCAGAAACGACATTCATGTGCCACAAAAGATGCATTATAGGCTTGCCCGTAGTGTACTACTCTACTAATTGAGCTTATCCAGTCAAGGATCAAGTAGGACTTTTAGTTGGTTGTAATGTAGGTTGCGGGACGGGTAGGATACATTTTGATATAAGAGTGACTACACCTCCCTAAGCACGTTAATACATACATTTCATTGTTCAAACCCCACACTTATGTCAAACCACCTTGACATCAACATGCATTAACTACCCATATTATTTAAGCACCATTACATCAAGAGTTATCACTTATCAATGAATCTCGTTCACAACAATACAAATATTTTTTTCTTTTTCTTTTTCAATTCAAGTGGCACTTATTTTTTTTAATTCATTGCACCTTTCTCCTTATTTCAATAGTTCTACTCAAAAGCCAAAACAACTACCCCACACTTCAACTTTTACAAAGTTCATAATAATTTCAAGTGCTCACGAGAGGTAATTGGTTCAAATAAATGATCAATTCAAACAACTGGGTAAGGCTTGTAATGTGATTGCCAAAAAAAATAGGATTACAGGCTCAACGGGATTAACTATGATTACATAACAATTTTGTGGGTAAACACATATGTCTGGCTCAACAAAGAAGCGCCTATATCACTTCCAAGACTGAATAAAACTACTATTTCGCTTCGCAACACACGGGGCAAGTTCTAGACAATAAATGCAATGCACAAAATCATACAAACCTCACACACACATGGCACATAACTCACTCAGGGTTGGATTCATCAAGACACTCTAGTCAAAGCAGTTAAGCAAAGTTAAGATCATACAGTTTAAGGTACTTATACAAAAGTCAAAAACTGAGCTTAAGAGTCACAACTAAAGCACTTACTATTCTCAGAGCATGATCCAGTCAAGAGATATTGCTTCCATTTCAAATCATAGCACAAAGTTTTCCTACTTCTAAAAATAAAAATCTAACTACACCCGGTTCAAACAAAACCCTTGGAAAAGAATCGCGACACAAAGAAAAACCAAGGGGTAATTAATACACTAACTACAAAAGAATTTTTTTTGTCTTGTTCTTTCGACTTAATTCCATCAAGAAACCCGTCGAATGATATCCATCGTAGGAAAAAATCAAAAAATTTAAATTTTTTATGGTTTTTTCAATTTTTTCTATCTCTAACTACTAAAATTAACAAAAACTAAAATACATATACATACAACATACAAATATCCCCCTACCCCACACTTTAAGTTATGGCATGTCCCCATGACATATAATTAAAAAGCATAAGGTAAAGAAAACTTCCCTGAATTTTCTTCTTTTCCGAGAACTTATGAACTCCACCCCTAATTCTGAATTCATTCCTCGTTTTCGCTCTTTGGGATTATTTATGGAGCTCATTAAGCCCAATTCTTCTAAGGATACCTGCAAGACCCGCTCTTTTCTTTCTTTCTTGTCCTCATCTTGAGCGGTAAATTGCTCGTTCATGATAATCCTTAACTTATTTTTGCATTCTTTCAAAGGATCAATCCATACATATTCCTGTAAATCTCTAAAATAAAATCCACATGATCAATGTTAGAATAAGAAAACAAACAAGAAAGGTCAAGTGAATATTCCTCTGGTATATCCAAGACCATTTGTTTCTCATTCTCTTCTATTAAATGTTGCAAATGTGGAAAGGTGGATGAGGGTTTGAACTCTTCTTCCTTTTACCACAACCTTATTCTCGATCATCTCAATTAATGCAGAGTCTTCTTGTACCGTGGAAATCTCCCTCTGTAGATGCTCATCCTCTTGAGTAGGCTCATTCTCGCAGGGTATCTCCTCCATATATTCACCACCATAACGCAAAGAGCTTTCTGAAAGTGTATTTATTATTTGACTTACTTGAATTGTTAGGTTGTTAATGGCTTCATCATCTTGTGTAAATCTCTCTTCCACCTTATTTATAAACTTATACACAAGCTCTTCTAAACTACCATTATCCCCTTGAGGTAGTTGTCTCACTTCGCTTTCATTCCAGTTATAACAAGGGTATTCATTCCAACCAAAGTCAAGATTGTGTCCATATGGATCTCATACTTGTACGGACTAGAAATAGAGTGAGACTGTTCAAAATACGAACCATAGGAGGAATACATATGTAACGACCCGAACGGTCATTTTGCCTTCTGGAACCCCGTTTTCCTAGATAAGGCTTCCCGTACTTGCTTTTACTGATTTATGACTTGCGGGGATGGTTATTTCGGTATTTGGAAGAGTTTGGGTTGAAATCGGAACACTTGGTTCCTTAAGGTTGGCTTAAAAGGCTAAGTTTGACTTCGGTCAATATTTTGAGTAAACGACCTCAGAATCGGGATTTGATGGTTCCAATAGGTTCGTATGATGATTTTGCACTTGGGCATATGTTCGGATCGGGTTTTGGATAAACCGGGAGCGTTTTGGCACCTAATAGTGAAAGTTGGTTCTTGAAGAACTTTGAAGTCCTTTAATTTTGGTTTGGAGCGGGTTTTGGTGATATCGAGGTCCGAATTGAGTTTCGAGATCGGGAATAGTTTTTTCATGTCATTTAAGACTTGCACGCAAAATTTGGTATCGTTCCGAGTAGTCTAAGTATGATTCGGCGCATTCGGCGAATTTGGAAAACTTGAAGTTCAAAGTATGATTCAATTTGGTTTTGGGGTATGATTCTTGGTTTCGTTATTATTTTTCGTGTTTCGAGAGTTTGAGCAAGTCTGTATTATGATTACAGACCTGTTAGTGCCTTGGACGGGGTCCCGAGAGACTGGGGTGAGTTTCGGATCCCTCGGAGCAAAGTGTGAGAAACCAGAAATGCCCAGTTCTGGTTTCCTTCTTCGCGAACGCGAAGGGACCATCGCGTTCGCGTAGAAGGAGTTGGGGCTGGGGGGAAAATGTTCTATGCATTCGCGATAGCTAGTCCGTATTCACGAAGGTCTGGGCCAGTGACCTTCGCATTCGCGTGAGGCGACTCGCGTTCGCATAGAGTAGCTGAGCTGGGCTGGGGGCCGCTTTGTTCTTCGCATTCGCGTAGCAACCCTCGCATTCGTGAAGGGTAGGCCAAGCCAGCCTCCGCATTCACAAGACCTTTGTCACATTCGCGATGAAGGGTATTCGGGGGGGCTGAGTCCTTTTCCTTCGCGAATGCGAGGCCTCTTTCGCATTCGCGAAGAAGGGGGCAGATGGGCAGTGAGTTAAAAAAATCGGGACTTAGGCATTTTTGGGGTCATTTATTACACTCTTGGGCGATTTGAGAGCTCTTAAGGAGGGGATTTCGACCTAGCTTTGTGAGGTAAGTAATTTATACCTAATGTGAGTTCAATACATAGTTTATGAGTATATTATAACATGTAAATTAGTGAAAATTATGGGTTTAGAGGAAAACCTAGGTTTTTGATAAAAATGGAGTTTTACCACGAATATGGTTATGGAACTTAATGAAAACCATATATTTATGTTCCTAAGGTTATGGGTAACGAATTTCTTCAAAAATTTCCAGAATAAGGGCACGTGGGCCCGAGGGTGAACTTTAGGAATCTTGCATTTAGAGTTGGGAAATTACTTAAATAGTTGGGATATGAACTTTTAAGCATATATTGATTAGTTTTCACACTATTCGGATAGTTTTGGATTGTTCAGCACCAAATTGAGGGTTTGGGCATAAGCTTGGACTGGAAAGTAGGCCTTGAAGTGAGATAAGTCTCTTTTCTAACCTTGTAATAGGGAAATTTTCTCATAGGTGAACTTAATTAATATATGATTATTTGTGGGGGCTACGTACGCACGAAGCGACGAAGGTCCGTACATAGCTACTATTCTTGTTATGTCAGGGTAGTTTTAGGCTTACACCATGCTTTGTGGATACCGTTATCTGAACATATTTGTGGATTTGCTTTGAATGGAACTAAGTTGAGGATTTCAAGATTTCAAAGGTTTCAAGTAAATTATTATTTTGAAAAGAATTGAGAAAAGTTACGTATGTTTATATTTAACCGCGCCGCAAGTATATTCCGCGAGCGGAGTAACTATTTCCACTACTCTCATGGGAGCGGGCCGTTCGCCTCGGCAGGTTAATAGATGCATCTATGGTTCGTACCGTTCGACCCTCGGCAGTGCACAATTTACATTCTTTATGTTGGATCGGGCATAACGTCCTCGGTGGAGTTTGTGCGTGATAATAGAACTGGAAGCCCTTTTATAATTGGTATAAATTTACTATTTTAGAGATCAATTGTTTAAAATGAAGGAAGTGTTTTGGGTTCTTAATTACGATGGAAGATAGAAAATAAAAAAACTAAAACATAATTCCTGAATTAGCACCAAAAACTATTTCAAACACTATTAATTGCCAATCCCTGGCAACGACGCCAAAATTTGATGAGCAGAGAATACACACTTAAATTGTGCTCGCTAGTCAAAGATAGTATAGTATAATTATCGTCTCCACAGGAATTGGATTTAAACAGTATTCTCATAGTTCGTAGCTCGATTGCTATCCAGGAGGATCATTAATGGAGATTTATACAATTAAGAATTGAAACTAAATAAGAACCTAAACTATTAACTAATGACAATCTCAACAAAGGTAAGCAAGGAGGTTATCAATGGAAGAAAATATGGGTTGATAGTATAGGTGTCACGACCCAAAATTTCCCACCGACAGGACCGTAATGGCGCCTAACATTTCACTTGCTAGGCAAGCCAACGTTAGAGAATCATTAACCAATTCCTTATTTCTATTCAGTAATTAAAAATAATTAACTAAGATGATATATAATAAGTGCGGAATATCATAAAAATTTTATTAACTACTACCACCCGGATCTGGAGTCACCATTCATGAGCATTCTAGAATTTATGACAAGTAATAGTCTGAAAGAAATACAACTGTATGAATGAAAGAAAATAGTAGGACATAAAAGATAGACAGGGACTTCAAGGTCTGTGAACGCCGACAGATCTACCTTGAGTCTCCGGACAGCGGACCAATAGAAAATCTCGATCAACCTGAGCCGTTATCAAAATCTGCACAGAAAGTGCAGAGTGCAGCATCAGTACAACCGACCCTATATACTAATAAGTGTCGAGCCTAACCTCGGCGAAGTAGTGATAAGGCTAGGACAAGATACCCACATATAACCTGAACAGTGCAATCATGCTAGTGGCAACGATAGTAAATAAAGAAATAACGCAGAAATAATGGGAAGGGAATATACCATTGGGGAGTACAACATAAAGAGTGAGAATAATGAAAAGGCAGAATAAAACAGAAAATCCTTAAACGAATTGAGCAAATTAAACAGCAAGGAAAACTGCACGGCATCACCCTTCGTGCTTTACACTCTTCCTCACAATATAATTAAATTATGCACGACATCACCCTTCTGCTTTACACTCTTCCTCACAATATAATTAAATTATGCACAGCATCACCCTTCGTGCTTTACATTCTTCCTCACAATTCATAGAATCAACAACAACGGATAGAGAGAAGTTTCACAAGAAATTAATATTTCATCAATGATTACTTTCACAATTTAACATCTCGACCTCGAATCAATATTCACAATTTTATCGACCTTGGTAGAACCGGATACAAGTCTCCCAACATTTCAACAACAATAATAAGCATGGATAACAAGATTTAAGACTATAAATTTGCAAGAAATGGAATTTCACTCGCATGCTATGACTCGACCACAACGTATAAATGCTCGTCACCTCAACTATACATTGTATTCAACAACAAAACACGTAGCAAATACTCACACAATACCTATTCCCTCAAGCCAAAGTTAGACATAACACTTACCTTGCTCCGAAGACTACTTAATTCTTAATCACAGCTTTTCCTTTGGAATTCACCTCCAAACCACTCGTATCTATTCAAAAATGACTCAATAATATCAAATATTACTAAAGGAATCAATTATATTTCATAAATTAAATTTCCCAAACTTTCCTCCAAAAAGTCGAAAAATCGACCCCTGGCTCGCTTGGTCAAAACCCGAGGATCGGACCAAAATTCTTTTACCCATTTATCCTCGAGCCCGAATATATAATTGGTTTTGGAATCTGACCCCAAATTGAGGTCTAAATCCCCAAATTCCCGAAATCACTAGTTTCTACCCTAACCCATAATTCTACCATGAAAACTCTAGATTTTTGGTTGAAAATTCAAGAAATGTAATGGGTAATTGAAAGAAAATAGTTTAGAATCACTTATCAACAATTTGGGGGAAGAAATGACTCTTGAAAAATCGCCTCTCACCGTTTGTTTTTTGAGAAAAATGAGTTTTTGGCTAAAATCCCGTTTTTGGATTCTATTAAGTGCTGGGCGACAGTGTTCATCGCGAGAGCACTGTCGTATTCGCGAAGGATACTGGCTGCCAAGCCTTCGCGTTCGTGAGACCCAGCTCGTGTTCGTGATGATTACTCCCCCCTGGCCTTCGCGTTCGCGATACATGGCTCGCGTTCGCGATGAAGCAACGACCAACCCCCCCGATCCCCACATGCTTCGCGTTTGCGAAGGGTAAATCCCCCATCACTTCGCGTTCGCGACCAGGCCTTCACGTTCACGAAGAAGAAAACTTTAGCTGCCTAGTTTACTCTTCGTGTTCGCGAGAGTACCTTCGCGAACGCGAAGAAGGACATGCCAGAACACAGACTCTGCAGAAAATCCAGATTTCCAAAGTCCAAAACATCCCGTGGCCTATCCGAAACTCACCCGAGCCCTCGGGGCTCCAAACCAAACATGCACACAAGTCTAAAAACATCATACGAACTTGCTCGTGCGATCAAATTGCCAAAATAATACCTAAAACTACGAATTTAGCACCAAATCAAATGAAATTCTCAAGAACACTTTAAAATTTCTATTTTCTCAACTGGACGTCCGAATCATGTCACATCAACTCCGTTTCTCACCAAATTTCACAGACAAGTCTTAAATATCATAATGAACCTGTACCGGGCTCCGGAACCAGAATATGGACCCGATACTAACAATGCCAAACATCAATCAATTCTTAAAAACAATTAATTTTCAGACTTTTAATTTTCATCAAAAATTCATAACTTGATCTAGGGACCTCCAAATTTGATTCTGGGTATACGCCCAGGTCCCATAATTCGATACGGACCCACCGGCACCGTCAAAACATGGATCCGGGTCCATTTACCAAAAATGTTGACCGAAGTCAACTAAAAGCAACTTTAAAGGCAAAAATTCTTATTTTTATTAGTTTTCAACATAAAAGCTTTCTGGAAACCTGCCCGGACTGCGCATACAAATCGAGGAGGGTAAAAATGAGGTTTTTAAGGCTTAAGAGAATAGATTCGAGTTCTAAAGCATAAGATGACCTTTTGGGTCATCACAATAGGTGCAAGATAATTGTTCAGGATCTAACTCTAGATAATTTACTACTAATGTTCAAGTGAGTCTCTCGAATTCACTTAATTATCAGTACAATTGTTTAGTAGAAACTCCTCTTTCGATTACGTCTCAACCTCACAATATGAACCAATTTACGCTCGGTGAAGATATACAAGAATTCGTAATGGATTGGTCTTTAGGAGAACCTCTTTCGATTATCCTCCTAACTACGTTTAATCAAGGATTCAACTAGCCTCTTTCGATTACATAGAAGAATCTATGAACTCAACCAATAACATAGTGCAAATATATCACAAGTTATGCCTTTTTCGATTACAAGAACAAGTGAATATAGATACAATTATTAAATCTTCCAAAAATGATTCAAATAAATAAAAATAGAGTTATAATCCATAAACAACCATCAATACACCAAATACATCAAAACCCAAAAGGTTTTACTCTATAGACATGGAGAAGTTCTTCACAAATGATATAAAAGTAGAGAAAAACATAAATACAATCCAAACCCGGATTTGAGTGAGGAAGGAAGGATGAAATCCTTGTGCTCTTGCTTCTCCTTCTTCTCCAAAGCTTCCCTAGGTATAAAAGTCCCAAAAATACTGTTTTCCATGTATATATACCAAGTAGGGTCGGACACAAACACATACACCTTCTCCTACACGACAAATGACACTTTTCTCGGACAGGACGTGCGCAGCCGCGCACCTGGAAGTGTGCCTGCACACTTGGCCCCACACTTTTCACACTGTTCTGCCCTATATGCGCGGTCAGTGCGCGGCCGCGCACTTTCCGTGCACTTTTCACCCTGTTATGTTGGGAATTTGAAGACACATAAAAGTTGACAATTGTAGCCCTTTGAATATTCTTTCCAACAATATATTGTGCAGACCAAACAGATCTCTGAGCTAAAAGTTATGTGCATTTTACCGGACACTGCGCAGTATGCCTGCTCAATTCTTCGTTCGTTCTTAACTATCATCCGTTGATCTCCGAACATGATCCCGGCTTAATTCCTTGGGCTTTTACTCAGACGTAAAAGCTTCAAATCATTTGAATTCATTCCATAATATCTACATAGCTCGGAATCACTCCTATAAGGAATAAAACATATAATTAGTGTAAAACACTAGCGACTAAAGCTCAAACTCAACTAAAGTGCAGTAAATTGGAATGTAATAATCGACTATACACATGAGATTATAGCCTTCCATCAGTCGCAGATGCAGAACTGGGAATGCCTAGCTGGGGGCACAGGGCGAAAAATGTTCCGCAGAAGCGGCTTCGCTTCTGCGGTGGAGAGGAGCGCAGGAGCGACAGTGTTCCACAAGTGCGTCGTTTGGGCCACAAGTGAGTATGCGTAGATGCGAGCCACTTTCCGTAGAAGAGAATTCCTTGGACTTAAGTGAAGTTCACATCTGCCATGAGTTTTCCATAGGTGCGGAGCCGCAGACGCAGCAGAAAGGTCGTAGGTGCGGTTTAACTGCCAGAAAAGGGAAATTTTCGAGGATTTTGGTTCATATTTCATTTTGGGATTTTGGGAGCTCGGTGGATGACAAAACTTTGAGGGTTTTTCAGAGGAATTGTTGGGGTAAGAATTCTTAACTCGATTTTGGTTAAATTACACTAATCTATCATTATTTTTATCATGTAATTAAGGATTGGAGTTGGAAAAATTGGGGAAAAGAGGTAGAACTTCTTAGACAAAGTCTTTGGGTTTTGAAAGGCAAAATGAGGTCGGATTTGAATAATTCTTGTATGGTTGGACTCTATATCGAATGGGTGTTCAATTTTTATAATTTTGATCAGGTTCCGAGACGTGGGCCTAGGTCGACTTTTTGGAGCGATTTTTCATTTCTTTGCTAAAGTCATAATTTCATTATTTAAATTAGTTTCCTATAGTTATATTTATAGTATGAAATTGTTTTAGCTAGATTCGAGCCGATCGGAGTTGGAAAATCGAGGTAAAGGCCTTTTTATTGATTGATTGAGAGAGGTTTGAGGTAAGTGACTTGTCTAACCTTGTGTGGGGGAAATTCCCCTTAGAATTTGGTGCTGTTATGGTAAATTGCAATACGTGAGGGCTGTGTACGCGAGGTGACGAGTGTGTACACATGCTAAATGTTATAATTCCGATTTTATTTAAGTAGTTTTCTTTCCATGCCTTAATTGAGTTACTCTAGCATGTGTAGTCGTCATGTTTAGCCTAATTTCACATGTTTACGTGTCTTATCTCTTATTTGCAAATTGTACAACATGCGTAGTTGCATTACCCGTTTCCTTGATTCCGTATCCATTCTTTAACCATAGGATTCTTTGCTTGTATCATCATTGTTTCACTTGTTATGTGTTGGTTTTCGTGATTATTGTTGAGATGAATATTGGTTGTGGCATAAGGTTTCTGCCGTGCGAATTGTTATTGTGGCACGAGGTTTCTGCCATGCAGATTGTTATTGTGGCACGAGGTTTCTGCCATGCGGATTATTATTGTGGCACGAGGTTTCTGCCGTGCGGCTTGTTATTGTAGAACGAGGTTTTCTGCCGTGCGGTTGTTATTTTTTGCACGAGGTTTCTGCCGTGCTGTTGTGAGATATTTACTTTTGGGAAGACGAGGCGGTACCTCGGGAGTGCCCTTGTTCTTTTCCTCTGTTTGCTGCATTGTTGTTATTGTTCCTTAACTTGTAAGATCCGTGTTTCCTTACGTGTTGTAATTGTCTTCTTTTATTCTGTGTTGTTATCTTCTGTGAATTTCTATTGTTACACTTCTCTGTCATTTCATTACATTATTATATCTTCTGCCTCATTTTTCCTATTATTTCCAGTAGGGCCCTGACCTGACCTCGTCACTACTCTACCTAGGTTAGGCTTGGCACTTACTTAATACCGCTGTGGTGTACTCATACTACGCTTCTGCATATATTTTTGTGCAGATCCAGGTGCATCCTATCAGCTTCTATATTAGTGCGTTGTGTTGCTACTTTGGAGACTTCGAGATACACCTGCCCGCATCCGCATTCCTCGGAGTCCCCTTCTATCCCGTTCTTTTCTTATTTCTTTACATTTTGATAGACAATGATGTATAAGATTGTTCAGTATTGTATTTAGAACTTGTGACTTATATCTCACCAGGTTTTGTGATTTTACGTATTGAGTTTTGGTAGATTCTTTTTATGATATTTTTGTTATGTTCAAGTTTTTAATCTCGTATTTAATGTTTTCGCATATTGATTAGGCTTACCTAGTCTTAGAGACTAGGTGCCGTCACGATATCCTATAGAGGAAATTTGGAGTCATGACAGTTTCGATGATTTAGGGGAATTTGGGATGGATTTTGAAGTGTTTGTTGGTGGCTATGAGAAGAGGAGGTTGGGATGGTGTAGTGGTAAAAAAATGGGGACTCGCAAGTTGACCACCTATGGTGGCAATTTTCGGGAAGCAACGGACGGTGCAAAAAGTGGTGGTCTGCGATGAAAATAATTTTCGGCCACTGCTGACCCTCAAATTGGAATTGTTTTTTTAATTAAAAAGTCCAAACGACGTCATTGATGTTGGCTCAAAGGAGGGATTGGATCGGGTAAAGAATGGAGTAGGGTGTTTATTCTCTAGGCCTGGGCTGCTGGTTTAAAATCTTTGGACCTCAAACCTTTTTTCTTTGGGGGATTCGCAATTGTATCCTATATTTGTGCCACCTTTTAACCTGTACCCTATTTTTAAAAATTATTGATTTGGTAGCCAGCTGACAAAAAATCCGTAATAATATGACAATTACATCCCTGACAAAAGATACAAAACTTGCATCACGCATTAATCGCGTGATCTGCAACCTCATTCACTCCTCAGATCTCCTCTCCTCTTAGCAGCTTTATCAAAAAACCAGAAAGTTGAACCAGATTCATATTCCGAATTCAAAATTACAAAATACATTGTAAGTATTGCAATTCATCTTCAGAATTAGAATTAGTTTGTGAAATTGATTAATCTTCATGATATGTATTTCTGCAATTATTTTCGTAATTCGTCATGCTTTTTAAGTTTTAAACTTAAAAAAAAATCGGAATTCAATTAACGCTTATAGATATTTTCACTTATGCTCATTTAATCACACTTGCATGAAGTTGTTTGACGGATATAGCATGAAGTTTTCACTTATCGATCTTCAAAAACTTTTCAAAACTTCAAATTTAATGCGTGAAAGATATAGAATAAAGTTGTTTCACATTGAAGTCTGAAGTTTTAATCAAATGCAAGCTAAAAGTTCATGCTAATGTAGCATGATGTTGTTTCACGTTAAAGATAAAACTTTATGCTAATGTAGCGTGAAGTTGTTTCACGTTGAAGCTAAAACTTCATGCTAATGGATGCTGAAGTTATTTAGTTCATTTGAAAAAACTTCATACCAACACTTGCTGAAGTTTTGTCAAGCAATCTACAATATGCTGAATTGTTTTGGTTTATTTGCTAAAACTTCAGACTAAACATGCTTATGTTTTTGTCCTGCAGTATGTAATTTTTTAAAGAATATTTGCTAGTGCATGCTGAAATTATTTAGTTTATTTGCTAAAACTTCATACTAAAACATGCTGAAGTTTTGTCCTGCAGTCTACAGTCTTGTCATGAGTTTTATCCGAAACTTCAGTCTAAACAAGCTGAAGTTTTTTAGTTCATTTACTAAGACTTCAGGATAAACATGCTTAAGTTTTTATTTTACAGTATGTAATTTTCTAATGAATGTTTGCTAATGCATGCTGAAGTATTTAGTTCATTTGCTAAAATTTCATACCAAAATATGATGAAAACAATTCTGTTATTTGAAGAGAATTAATATAAAAAAATAACTCATAAAAAGATTAAAACAAAAACATATAATATTTTATTAAACTACATTAACAGAAATTGAAATTAAGCTAAAACTACGTTAAAGCTAAAACTTCATGCCACACGTTAAAGCTAAAATTTCATACTAATGGATGCTGAAGTTATTTAGTACATTTGATAAAACTTCATACCAACACTTGCTGAAATTTTCTCAAACAATCTACAGTATGCTGAAGTTTTTTAGTTCATTTGCTAAAATATCAGACTAAACATGCTTAAGTTTTTGTCCTGCAGTATATAGTTTTCTAATGAATTTTTACTAATGCATGCTGAAGTTATTTAGTTTATTTCCTAAAGCTTCATACCAAAACATGCTGAAGTTTTGTAGTATTATGCAGAAGGAAAAATTATGTTTTCCCTTCTATTATTTTCTGAGTTTAAAGAGAATTAATATAAAAAAATAATGCACAACAAGATTAAAATAAAAACATATAATATTTCACCAAACTAAATTAACAGAAATTAAAATTACATAAAAAAATTACTTAAAACTAAAAATAAGATAATAAACCTTTAAATAAAAGGATTATACAAAAAAAAACAAAAACTAAACATCCATTCCATCGTCGTCGTCATCATCGTCAGACCCACGAGCGGCTCCAAGACTATCATAGGAGCCATCTCTGGCCAGCATCTCGAGCCTATCGAGCTTGGTCTTGATTTCTTCCAAATCCCTTTCGTACTTGTCTATGAACTCATCGAGTTTCAACTCGAATGCCTCTATGATATCTTGTTTTATTTCGTCAATGATTTGCCTGACGACATCATCCATTTTTCTCCCTTTTGTTTTTTATCTACTAAAAATATACGTGTTTGAGTGAATAAACTCACAAGGCATAGTGTACTTATATAGGCGAAAAAAACTTCTGCATTGTATATGAAAAGGCATAAAGGAATTTTGAACGTCTAGTAGAAAGGGTACATGAATGTCACAGAAATGTAATTATTACACTAACACATACCCCAACGCAAAATAATTACCATATTAAATGTGTTTGTTATGTTTTACGGTTAAAAATACACAAAACATACTCCTGTATAGTATACGATTAATGCATGCTAAAACTTCATGCTAATGTATGCTGAAGTTATTTAGTTCATTTGCTAAAACTTCATACCAAAACATGCTAAAGTTTTTAACGCAGTCAACAATTTTTGTCATGAGTCTTTTCTGAAACATCAGTATAAACAAGCTAAAGTTTTTTAGTTCATTTGCTAAAATATCAGACGAAACATGCTTAAGTTTTTG
This sequence comes from Nicotiana tabacum, assembly GCF_000715075.1. Classification (NCBI taxonomy): domain Eukaryota; kingdom Viridiplantae; phylum Streptophyta; class Magnoliopsida; order Solanales; family Solanaceae; genus Nicotiana; species Nicotiana tabacum. The sequence goes on along the minus strand of NC_134093.1, from coordinate 45,651,759 downwards.
TCTTGCAGTATGTAATTTTCTAAAGAGTTTTTGCTAATGCATGCTTGTAACACCCCAAAAATTTTTTTTTGAAGTACTTAAGCGTTAGTAAGAAAGTTGATATACGCTAATTATATTATTTTATGTGCGGATGAGGACTATTAGTATAATGGATATCAATCGGATATGATAATAAGTGTACGATGCATATTATAAGTGATGTGGGGTCTAAGAAGAGCCCCAAGACTAAGTCAAGTTGAAAATTATATGATGAGATAAAGTTTCAAGTGAGTTCGCACAAGATCTAACTTCAATGAGCATACCTCTCATGATACGAAGAGTTATATGGTGTATTACCTATCAAAAGAAATGTCTATGTGTCTAGTTTCTAATTATTCAAACCGTTCATTATTTGGACACTCCTACAAGAAGTTATGACCAAATTACCAAAGGCTGGCAGAAGGTGATTTTGCGGCCAATTCTGCAATCGCAAAAGTGGTTATGCGATCGCAAAAGTGGTTATGCGACCGCAAAACTGGTCGCAGACCGGGCCAGCACAGCCCAGTTCTGGGCATCGATTCTGCAGTGTATTTTGCGACCCGCATACCCATTCTGCGGTCCATTATGCGACCGCAGACCTGATTTCGGAGGGTTAATTTTTTTATTTTTATAACCCGGCCCTATTTTGATAAATAGGCTTTGGGGCTTATTTTGGGGCAATTATCTGATGATTTTAGAGAAAAGTGAGAGTGTTCTAGAGAGACAAATTAGATGAAGTGTCTTGTTCATCTAATTCTTGTCCAAGCCTTGAAATCCAACAAGAAATCCCTCAAGTTCTCCATCAAAGAGGTAAGGTTCCATACCCTAGTTTTCAATTTCAGAATTTTGATTAAAAGTAGGTCATAAGAAGTATGATTCTTGGGTGTGAGAGTATTATGTATATATGTATAGATTTATTATGGAAATATGAGTATGAATCAAGTATTGGAACTCACGGTATAGTGATTTGGAAGCCATAAATTCTCAATTTAAATGAATACCCATTGTAGAAATTGAAAAGTGATTAATTGATGGAATTTTGTTGGTTGGGTGAGAATGGTTGGTCACACATGTGATGTTAGGATTATAAGTTGTTAAAGAATGATGGTGGGATGAATTGTTGGTAAATGATGGTAGTTGGAAGAAATAATTCTATGGTTAAGAAATGTATAAATGTATGCCCACTACGTGTTTGGTAAATTGTCTAAATGGCCTAAGCTATGGAATTGATTACTAATGTTGGTCCCATTGGATGTTGATATTGTAGATTGAAGTTGCTTAGTATAGTAGATTGTTGTAGTATCATTAAGGGGTGAATGTTAGTTTTGAATCGTTGGCATTGAATTGAGGAGACAAGAAGGCATTGAGAGGTGGATACGCGCGGAATGAAATTTCCTGAGTATTGATTATCTTGCTCGACGTTGGGTTCGTCTTGATTTGGTTGAGTATTGAAGGCATTAAGGTAAGTAACACTTCTAAACTTGGAGCTGAGGCTATAAACCCTGAATATACGTGTTATGTGATTTGGTTGGAGGTGACGCATATGCTAGGTGATAGGCGTGTGGACGTGCACCGTTGAAATTATGACGTAATTGATTCCGTGGAATTTTATAGTAAACTAATCTTGGAATTTTCCTTGTATTGTTATATGTTAAAGGAATTTGAGCTGATAATCATGTTAAAATCATACTGAGGCTATATGCCAGTATTATTGAGACCCATATAGGTCATATTGCTGTTGAATTTGTTTAAATTGAAATTTGAAACTCAGTCATGTTCATTCATTTATATCATATCTCAGTCTCTGTTGTTATTTATTGATACATTATATCATCATTTTTGTGCTGATTTTCATGACATTTTTGAGCTCGAGAGACTAGAGAGATTGATGACTGAGTGAGGCCGAGGGCCTGATGATGAGGATATTTATGGGATCGGGCTGCACGCTGTATCATGTTTTATTGATTTATGCCATGATTGGCTTGTTATAGCGCTTGGGCTGAAGGAGCCCCTCCGGAGTCTGTACACACTCCCAGTGAGCGCAGGTACCTACTGAGTGCGAGTGACGAGTGATTTGGGAGGATTGAGTGAGTGTGAGGCATGAGTGACTGTGAGGATTGAGTGATTGGGAGGACTGAGTGATTGAGAGGATTGAGAGGACTAAGTGAATTGATGCTCTGAGAGTATGCATATGGTTTTATCACTATGTTGTATTGCCTTGGCATGCACATTGACATGTAGGCATAGAGATGTACTTTCCTCATGCCATTTGAAAATGAAATTTCCTATTGTGGAAGAAAGTTTTTGTAAAAAATCACAGTTTTCAAACTTACTCATATTTTGGTGATTCCAGTGAAAAGAATTGAGTTTTACTATTATACTTGAAAAGAAAATGTTTATTTTTCCGGAACTGTGAATGAGATGAGAATCTTATTATTGTGTTATTCTTTGTGTCGCCTCAATTTTATTGTTATGAGATATTATTGGATATGGGTGTGGACTCTGGCCTTGGTATAAGATCGTCATTACTTTCAACCTAAGGTTAGGTTTGTTACTTATTGAGTACATGGGGTCGGTTGTACTCATACTACACTTCTGCACCTACATTCCAGTCATTGCTTTCTCTTATTCATGGTAGCCTTAGATTTATAAAAATCTATTTATGTACATTTCGAATAGATACTGTATTTATTTCATACCAGCTTTGTAAATTCAAATCTTAGAAGCTCATAATTTATACTACTAGTCTTTGGAAAATGTATAGGATTCAGATAATTTATTTTACTTAATTGTCTTATTAAATATTATTGGAATTGATTAGTTGCTAATTGGTTTACCTAGCGGGTTGGATTAGGTGCCATCACGACTAGTCGAATTTTGGGTCGTGACAAGTTGGTATCAGAGCTCTAGGTTCATAGGTTCTACAAGTCTTGAGCAAGTATCTAGTAGAGTCTTGCGGATCGGTATGATGACGCCCATACTTATCTTCGAGAGGCTACAAGGCATTTAGGATAATTTCCCATCTTTCTTTCCTTATCGTGCGAAATTGATTCAGCTTGAGACATAACTCTTTGAATTCCTTCCACGCATTCTTGTGCGCATGTGAGCTCTCGGTATCAGCTGTGCATCACCAACTTGTAATTCCATGAATGAGGTTCGAAATATGTATTTTGTGTTTTGGTGATGGGCCAGTATGCAGGACTTGAGGCCAGGATTAGACCGCAGCTTAGGCTCGGTAGTTTCAGTTGTGTGAACTTGTACAATTAGACTCATATGTCTGGTAGTATCCCTATGAGTGGAATTTGTGGCTTGATGAATGGCTGGATGACCATATGATGACTATATTGTGACTGTGGGATGTGTTCAGATGGTTTGAAAGTGACGAAACAAAAATGTTTGCTTGAGATGTAAAAAGGACTATTGAGTATTTGACTTCTATCTCGATTTGACGTAGAGTCTCGAGTTATGAATATGTTGAAGGATCTTTCACGTGTTGTAATTGTGGAACAAATTAAATTTTCGTGTCTTGTTGATGAGTTCAAACTCATGAAGGTTAAGTGATTACGTAGGAATTGTGGCACTAAAAAGGGTATAGAAAGATGCCAGTTTGAGGCTAAACATGCAGGTTATCACCTGCGGAATAAACTACAGAGGCGTGATCTTTATAATGTTGTGTGGAGAATCTTCTTTTCTACCAGTAAGGCAGATGTATTGGGATTTGAATTTGAATTGGTGAAGAAAGTTGACCTGACCGTCACGAGAATGAAGGCGAGCTTAGTAGACGATTTGAGGTACCATATAGGTTGTGATGCATGGGCTTGGGAAGAATTTAGTTAAATATTACTATGGTATTATGGCAGTAATTGAATATGGATATTGTGAATTATTGAAAGTTTTGATCTATGGCTTTGTGCCGAGTGGGGAAGCCTACTATTGGCAGTTCGATTTCATGGTTATAGGTTAAATTAAATTTTGGTCCGAGACATACTTGTGGAGCAGTTATGACTGCAGAGGCTGAGATCAAGGATGACTTGAGTAAGGAAATTTCTTGAATACGGGATATAATGCACTTATGAAAATATGAAAAATCATGGAATGATTAAGTTGTAAATTGCAAAGAATATAGTGCGCATGGAATATGAATTTGGCCAGTGGTGTTAAGGAAAGGTTATTTCTTTGAGTGTTGTTGTGCTAATGGGGCATGTGTCTTTTGGCCCGTTTGGGCGGTGCAATTCAATTTTGAGCCGAGTGGGTGACTTCTAAGAAGGTTCTAATGGGTTCGAGATTTATATATAGCAATTGAAAATTTTTTCGGACTTGTGTATGGATAGAATCTAAAATTTGCATTTGATAGTGTCGGGACTTGTGGTAATTCTGTATGACTATGGATTCTACATTCCAGTATAATAAAGCAAAAGAACAATTTTAAGTTCACATAAGGCCTCTTCAGAGTGGATGTCTTATAACGAGGCCTTACGAGTGTTTCGTGGAAATACTCTAGGATTTGGCGACATGTGTGGCTTGGTTGAGTTAGAAAGATTCAATTCTAATAGCTTGGTTATGTGCAAATGGATTTCAAAGTGTTCTTGATGGTTTGAACCGGATATTCTCTACCGGTGTGAGGAACATGCTGTGTATTGTTATTTCCTCCTGGAAGGGAGCAAATGGAAGGTTTCAAATTAACCGGGTGCGTAATTTGCTGGTGACTCAGAGTTGATAATGAGATTCTCATGCCTTTCACATGATGGCATGATAGATATAGTGTATTGTGTGGGATTAAGACTTACATTTGCAAGGTGGTAGTTCAGTCTTGAATGGAAGGTCACGAATTTTGGACAACATGGTCAGTTTTAGACACTTAGATGAATGTTATAACTGCTCGGTAAATCCTGAGAATGGTGCGTATTTCAGAAGGCACATTGTGTTTTGACTTACGGATGTTCATTGGTATTGCGATACTCACCTGGTTGATAGACTGCTGATTTTTAAATTATTGTTATGTGGCACGAAAGAATTATAGAAGTATTCCTAATGGATGATCCGGCATGAAGGGTGTGTTAGTCATTCAAGTGTTGGAGTTGGGATCGGCTATATCGTTTCATGTGTTATGTGGATTTGGGGACTCGGAGTTCTCAGAAGCAAATTGTTTGGGGTCGCGGACTATGAAGGTGTGGCCAAGTTAACTAGATAATAGTACGGGTTATGGTTAAGTCATTGAGGACTTTTTAGAGGGCTATTTATCCATGCTCAGATTGCGTTTAGGTTATAATAAGCCTGGAATCGACTGTTGAGCTTTAAGCTGTGATGTTTCTCATATCTGTAACACTGCGTGAGCTATTTGAGTCGTGATTGAGGCTACATAGGAGTTAAAATCCCTGAATGAACTTGATAAATGCCTTAGTGGTGAAAGATTATTTATTTGAGCTATGATAGCACACTTTGTACATGCCTACACTTTAGCATGACATTTATACCAGTCCAGGAATATGAGAATCTTATCCTACTCATCATATATCTGTATACCTATTTAAATGCTCCCATATGGTATATTTGGACTGGAGGCCTGGGACTATATCATGCAGCGCGTGGAATTCGCGAATTTCTCGATCGTTTGTCTGATTTAATTTTTTTTCCTTCCTCTTCATGCTATAATATTATTGAGCAGGGTATTTGAGGAATTGAGCACATGCACCTACGGTTATTCTTTTCACGAAATTTGAGGAGTTGGTTAGAAATGTTGGGGTTGAATGTCAATAAAGTGGTTAGGTTTAATGAGATGAGGTCATTAGACCTAGAATGAGTACTATCGAATTTGATTATGGTATATTTGGGAGAATAACATTGGCAGTGTACAAAGGTTTTAGAACGAGGTTTTATGGAAAGTGGGTTTAATACTAGTACTTGGCTGGTTGAGTAGTTACTATGATCGAGAATGATGCTGCGAATATATATTGGATAGAAAAGTTTACTGTCATTTTCGTACTAGAACATCTTAGAGTAATTGTTGGAGCTCGCCAAAGGTTTAGTTCGGGTGTTCGGTGTAGAGATTTAGAGTTGAAGAAAGTGAAAGGGTTATTCTCAATATTTTCTCCGTGAGGATGTTATGTGAATTTCTAATAAGGGTAAAGTATGTGTAGTCACATTATGCTTTATGAATTCATGAAGGGAATATGCCAAACTATGAGTATGATGTCTCCCTATTATTGTCCTCCATGTACACGGTGTTTCATGTGTCTATGTCTAAGGAGGTAGATGGAAATCCTTTGTCTATCGTTCCTGTAACGACCCGGCCGGTCGTTTTGAGAGTAATAGCCCCGATCCCCTATTAACTACTTCTCCGTTTCTTTTTCTGCTTATGTGACTTGTCGGGAGGTTTTGTTTTTAGTTTCGGAGTGTTTTGGGACACTTAGTCCCTAAACAGAAGCTTAAGCCTTAGGATTTTGATCATAGTCGGAACTGTGTGAAGACAACTCCGGAATAGAGTTTCGTCGATTTTGTTAGCTCAGTTGGGTGATTTTGGACTTAGGGGCGTGTCCGGATTATGTTTTGGAGGTCTATAGCTGATTTAGGCTTGAATTGGCGAAAGTCAAATTTTTGGAGATTTTGACCGGAAGTGAACTTTTTTATATCGGGGTCAGATTCCGATTCCGAAAGTTGGAGTAGGTCCATAATGTCTAATATGACTTGTGTGCAAAATGTGAGGTCAATCGGACGTGATTTGATATGTTTCGGCATCAGTTGTAGAAATTTAAAGTTTCAAGTTCATTAAGTTTGAATCAGAGGGTGATTCATGTTTTTAGTGTTGTTTGATGTGATTTGAGGGCTCGACTAAGTTCATATGGTGTTTTAGGACTTATTGATATCTTTGGTAGAGGTCTCGGGGCCTCGGGTGTGTTTCACATCATTATCGGATGCGTTTTGGACTTAGAAAATGGCTGAAGTTCTGTGATCTGGTGCATCTGGTTTTCGTAAACGCGATCGCATAGGCTCAGCTGAGTAGAGGAAGTTTTGTTCTTCGCGTTCGCGGGCATAAGGATATGAACGCATAGTGGTGTGAAGTGGTGGTTCGCGAACGCATGGCCAATATCGCGTTCGCGTAGAGTTAAGGAGGCTAAAGTTGGGCCACGTGCTTTGCTCATCGCGAACGCGTGAGGACGCTCGCGATTGCGTAAGTCTGAGATCCAGCACATCACGTTTGCTTGGTGTTTTGCGCGTTCGCGTAGGGTTAAATCTTGGGGCAGCGAAGTTGTTCTTCGCGATCGCGAGGCTATTTCCGCGATCGCGATTAAGGAATCACTCGGCAGACTTATATCATTTCAAAACGAGGGTTTGGTCATTTTTATCAAAACTTGAGTTTGGGAGCTCGAAATTGGACGGGATTTTGAGGGATTTTCAGAGACATCGATTGGGTAATGATTCTACACTCCATTTTGGTTATATCCCATTAATCTATCATTAATTTGATCATTTAATTTCGGATTTGGGCTGAAATTTTGGGAAAAATGGAAAGAAGTTCTTCAACCAGGATTTTGGGTTTTGATTGGGATTTTGACTTCAGCTTTGGATAATTTTGGTACGAGTGAACTCATGAGTGAATGGGTTTTCATATTTTGTGACCTTTACCCGATTCCAAGACGTGGGCTCGGGGAGGCTTTTTGGGGCGATTTCCTAATTTCTTACTATAACTTTGATTTCATTAATTAGATTAGTTTCTTATAGTTGTATTTATGGTATGTAATTAGTTTTGGATAGATTTGGGCCATTTGGAGTTGGATATTCGCGGAAAAGGCATTGTTACCGATTGATTCAGCTTGGTTCGAGGTAAGTGGCTTGCCTAACTTTATGTGGGGAAAATCCCCTTAGGATTTGGTACTGTTGTGATATGTGAGTGCCGTGTACGTGAGGTGACGAGTATGTACACAGGCTATTTGTTGTTAAACCCGATTTATTTTTACTAAGTAGCAACCTGTTTTTCCATTAATTTGAGTTATTCCATTTAAATGAGTGTTAGTCTGTTTTCATTCTTAATTGAGCTATTCCAATATGTGTAGTTATCCTGTTTAGTATAATATCGCATGTCTACGTGCTTTAACTGCTAATTTGAACTCTGTGAAGCATGCCTAGTTGATTTCCTGCTTTTCCTTGTTCTTTATTAGTATAACTGTAGAAATCTTGCTATTAACGATTGTATTTGTCGGTTTGAGTTGTATGTTTACTTTTGAGACTACGAGGCGGTTCCTCGGGAGTTCTACCTGCACATTTGCATTTGAGACTACGAGGAGGTTCCACGGGAGTTCTCCCTGCACATTTACTTTTGAGACTACGAGGCGGTTCCTCGAGAGTTCTCCCTGCACATTTACTTTTGAGACTACGAGGCGGTTCCTCGGGAGTTCTACCTGTATATTTACTTTTGAGACTACGAGGTGGTTCCTCGTGAGTCCTCCCTACATATTTACTTTTGAGACTATGAGGCGGTACCTCAAGAGTTCTCTCTGTATATTTATTTTGGGACTACGAGATGGTATCTCGTCAGATCCCCTGTTGTTTACCCCTATGTGTTGCACTGTTGCCTTTCTGTGTTTCCTTTAGTTAAATTCTAGTCTCTTATTATACTGTACATTCTCCTGCTTTATTTATTATGTACCAGTGGACCTGACATGAACTCGTCGCTACTCGACCGAGGTTAGGCTTGGCACTTACTAGGTACCGTTGTAGTGTAGTGATGCTACTCTTTTACACATGTTTTTGTGTGCAGATCCAGGCACTTCTTATCAGCCCCGCTACTAGTTGAGAGTGCTTGATGTTGTACGAAGACTTCAAGGTACATCTGCCACGTCCGTAGACCTTGGAGTCCCCCCTCTATTCTCTCCTATGTCATTTAACTTCCGTACTTCTTTTGTTAGACTCTGGTGTATAGAAATACTAGTTTCCTTCTGTAGCTTGTGACTTATGATGTTCTGCGTTTTGGGAAGACTGTGTATTTGTGGAGTATTGGTTATTGTACATGCTGAGTGACATTATTACTAGTTATTTAGTTATCCACTACTGTTAGTTGCCAATTTTTACTTTTGTTAATTTTCGTATTTATTAGGCTTACCTAGTCATAGAGACTAGGTGCCGTCACGACGTTATACAGAGAGAGAGTTTGGGTCGTGACAAGTTGGTATCAGAGCTCTAGGTTCATAGGTGTCATGAGTCACAAGTCGGTTTATTAGAGTCTTGCGGATCGGTACGGAGACATCTGTACTTATCTACAGGAGGCTATGGAACAGATAGGAAAAAATTATGCTTCTTTGATTCCTTGTCGTGCAAAATTTTTTGACATAAAAAATTCTAACCTTCTGTATTCTATGCTTTCTCACAGATGGTGAGGACCCATACAGGCGGATCTGATGACCAGGCACCTACGCCCTTTGCTAGAGCCGCGAAAGGCCGGGGTAGAGGCCGAGGATGTCCACGCGGTGCAGCCAGAGCATCCGCACGAGCTGCTACAAAGGAGCCCCCAATAGCTCCAGCTGGAGGGCAGGCACCTGAGGAACCTGTTGCTGCACCAACCCTCCAGGAGACTCTAGCCCAATTTCTAAGCATGTTCAACACCTTAGCTCAGGCTGGATTGATTCCACTTGCTCCTGCCATATCTCAGGCCGGGGGAGGAGCATAGACTCCTGTCGCCGGTACTCCAGAGCAGCGGGTTCAGGTCGACCAGGCCCTAGAGTCCATCCCTATGCAGCCGGTAGCTCCAGTTCAGCACGAGACCAGGACAACAGTTTCTGAGGCGGAGCAGCTCAGACTTGAGAGGTACTAGAAGTACCACCCTCCTACCTTCAGTGGATTGGCGTCATAGGATGCCCAGGATTTTCTGGAGAAGTGTCACCGTATTCTCCGTACTATGGGTGTAGCGGAGTCGAGTGGGGTTTCCTTTACTGCATTCCAGCTTAGAGGAGCAGCCTATCAGTGGTGGCGTGCTTATGAGTTGAGTAGTCCGGTTGAGGTAGATTCACTTACATGGACTCAGTTCCCGGATATGTTTTTGAGAGAGTATGTCCCTCAGAGCCTCAGGGACGCATGGCGTGCGAAGTTTGAGTAGCTGCGCCAGGGTGCTATGACTATGTCAGAGTATGTAGTCCGCTTTAGTGATTTGGCCCGACATGTACCGACCTTGGTTGCCACAGTTCGAGAGAGGGTTCGTTGATTTATTGAAGGACTCCACTCTAGTATCAGGATTAGTATGGTCAAGGAGATGGAGATGGATATTTCTTACCAGCAGGTTGTGAGTATTGCTAGGAGATTTGAGGGCATGCTCGCTCGGAATAGAGAAGAGAGGGAGGCCAAGAGGTCTCGAGAGTCTGGCACTTACAGTGGTACTCGTGCCCCAGCTGCAGTACTCTATGGTAAGGGTTATGTGAGTCACCCTATTCATTCAGTTCTTCCAGCCGCTAGTGGTATTCCGGTCCCATGTAGGCCCCAGGAGCCTTATTATGCACTGCCAGTATCTAGTACACCTCCTACATGGGGTGCGTTTAGCGGTCAGTCCAACAGACCTGCCCCGAGCTAGTCACAGCAGCCACACTCTCCGAGAGCTTATTTTGAGTGTGATGACACTTGCCATATGGTGAGGGATTGCCCCAGACTTAGGAGGGTTGCACCTCCACAGACTTCTCAGGCACATCGTGCTCCATCGGGTCCTCAGACTATGATTCCAGCACCAGCTACCACCCCACCTGCTCAGCCAACTCGAGGTGGAGGTCGGGGAGGTGGAGGTCGCCCTAGAGGGGTAGGACATGCTAGATACTATGCTCTTCTGGCTCGTACAGAGGCAGTTTCTTCTGACTCTGTCATTACAGGTATTATCCCGGTCTGTCGTAGAGATGCATCGGTCTTATTTGATCTAGGCTCTACAAATTCCTATATGTCCTCTTATTTTACCCCGTATTTGGGCGTATCTCGGGATTCCTAGAGTTCTCCTGTTTATGTGTCTACTCCTGTGAGATATTCTCTTGTTGTGGACCGCGTGTATCGGTCGTATTTGATTGCTCTTAGTGGTTTTGAGACCATAGCTGATTTATTATTACTCAGCATGGTAGACTTTGATGTTATCTTAGGCATGGACTTGTTGTCGCCTCATTATGCTATTCTTGATTGTCACGCTAAGACCGTGATGCTGGCTATGCCAGGTTTACCGCGATTAGAGTGGAAAGGTACCTTGGAGTATAATCCCAGTAGAGTTATTTCATTTCTTAAAGCTCAACGAATGGTTGAGAAGGGGTGTGACACATATCTAGATTATGTGTGAGATATTAGTATTGATACCCCTACAGTTGAGTCAGTTCCAGTAGTGAGGGACTTTCCAGATGTGTTTCCAGCTGATCTTTCGGGCATGCCGCCCGACAGAGATATTGATTTTGGCATTGATTTGTTGCCGGGAACTCAGCGCATCTCTATTCCTCCATATCGTATGGCTCCTCCTGAGTTGAAGGAGCAATTATAGGATTTGCTTGATAAGGGCTTTATTCGGCCTAGTGTGTCACCTTGGGATGCTCCTGTCTTATTTGTGAAGAAGAAGGATGGTTCTATGCAGATGTGTATTGATTACCTCCAGTTGAACAAAGTTACAGTGAAGAACAGGTATCCTTTGCCTCATATTGATGACTTATTTGATCAGTTATAGGGTGGCAGAGTGTTTTCCAAGATTGACTTACGTTCAGGCTATCATCAGTTGAAGATTCGGGAGCCAGATATCCCAAAGACTACTTTCAGGACTCGGTATGGTCACTATGAGTTCCTTATAATGTCATTTGGGTTGACTAATGCCCCAACGGCTTTTATGCACTTGATGCACAGTGTATTCAGGCCTTATCTTGACTCTTTCGTCATTGTGTTTATTGACGACATTCTGGTGTACTCTCGGACTCGGGAGGATCATGAGCAGCACCTGATGACTGTACTTCAGACCTTGAGAGAAAAGAGGTTATATGCAAAATTTTCAAAGTGTGAGTTTTGGCTAGACTCAGTGGCATTCTTGAGTAATGTAGTATCGAGTGATGGGATCTGGGTGGATCCGAAGAAGGTGGAAGTAGTGCAGAGTTGGCCTAGACCGTCATCAGCTACGGAGATCCGGAGTTTTCTTGGTCTGGCGGGGTATTATCATCGTTTTGTAGAGGGATTCTCATCTATTGCAGCACCAATGACCAGGCTGACCCAGAAGGGTGCTCCGTTCAGGTGGACAGAGGAGTGTGAGGAGAGCTTTCAGAAGCTCAGGACAGCTTTGACTACAACCCCAGTATTGGTATTGCCTATAGATTTGGGGTCTTATACTGCATATTGTGATGCATCACGGATTGGTCTAGATGCGGTGTTGATGCAGGATGGTAGGGGGATTTCCTACGCGTCCAGACAACTGAAGGTGCATGAAAAGAACTATCCTGTCCACGACTTTGAGTTAGCAGCTATTGTTCATGCCTTAAAGATTTGGCGGCACTATTTATACGGTGTCCCTTGTGAGATTTACACCGATCACCGGAGTTTGCAGCATCTATTCAAATAGAAGGATCTTAACTTGCATCAGCGGAGGTGGTTGGAGTTGCTTAAGGATTATGATATTACCATTTTGTACCATCCGGGAAGGACAATGTGGTGGCCGATGCTTTGAGTCGCCGGGCAGAGAGTTTGGGGAGTTTAGCATATCTACCAGTAGCAGAGAGGCCATTGGCGCTGGATGTTCAGGCCTTAGACAGCCAGTTTGTGAGATTGGATATTTTTGAGCTGAGTCGAGTATTGGCTTGTGTGGTCTCTCAGTCTTCTGTTTATGATCATATCAGGGAGCGTCAATATGATGACCCCCATCTGCTTGTCCTTAAGGACACGGTCCAACACGGTGATGCTAAAGAGGTCAGTATTGGGGATGATGGTGCATTGAGGATGCAGGGCAGACTATGTTTGCCTAATGTGGATGGTTTGCGTGAGTTGATTCTTCAGGAGGCTCACAGTTTGGGGTACTCCATTCATCCGGGTGCCGCGAAGATGCATCAGGATTTGAGGCAGAATTACTGGTGGAGAAGAATGAAGAAGGACATAGTGGAACATGTAGTTCGGTGTCTAAATTTCCAGCAGGTGAAGTATGAGCATCAGCGGCCAGGTGGGTTACTTTAGAAGTTAGAGATTCCGGAGTGGAAATGGGAACAGATCAGTATGGATTTTGTTGTTGGATTCCCACGGACTCAGCGGAGGTTTGATGCAGTTTGGGTGATTATGGATAGGCTGACCAAGTCAGCTCATTTCCTTCCTGTGATGACTACGTATTCTTCTGAGCAGTTGGCTCAAATTTATATCCGCGAGATTTTCAGGCTTTATGTCGTACCGGTATCTATCATCTCTGATCGAGGTACGCAGTTTACATCACGGTTCTGGAGGGCTGTACAGTAGGAATTTGGTACTCGAGTTGAGTTGAGCATAGCATTTCACCCTCAGACAGACAGACAATCCGAGCGCACTATTCAGATACTGGTGGATATGCTCCGCACTTGTGTGATAGATTTTGGAGGTTCTTGGGATCAGCTCTTGCCACTTGCAGAGTTTGCCTACAATAACAGTTATCAGTCGAGCATCCAGATGGCACCGTATGAGGCTCTGTATGGTAGGCGGTGTCGGTCTCTAGTGGGTTGGTTCGAGCCGGACGAGGCTAGATTATTGGGTACGGACTTGGTTCTAGATGCCTTGGATAAGGTGAAGGTGATTAAGGATTGACTTCGCACAGCCCAGTCCAAACAGAAGAGTTATGCGGATCGGAAGGTTTGCGATGTTGCATTCATGGTTGGAGAGTGAGTCTTGCTCCGGGTTTCGCCTATGAAGGGCGTTATGAGGTTCGGGAAGAAGGTCAAGCTGAGCCCAAGGTTCATTGGTCTATTTGAGGTGTTGCGGAGAGTTGGGGAGGTTGATTATGAGCTTGCCTTACCTCCCAGTTTAGCAGGAGTTCATCCGGTATTCTACGTTTCTATGCTTCGGAAGTATCACGGTGATCCAACTTATGTGTTGGATTTCAGCTCAGTTCATTTGGACAAGGATCTATCTTATGTTGAGGAGCCAGTGGCTATTTTGGACAGGCAGGTCAGAAAGCTAAGGTCAAAGAACAATGCTTCTGTGAAGGTGCAGTGGAGGGGTCAGCCGGTCGAGGAGGCGACTTGGAAGATCGAGCAGGATGTGCGCAGCCGTTATCCTCATCCATTCACCACTTCAGGTATGTCTCTATACTCGTTCGAGGACGAACGATTATTTTAAGAGGGGGAGGATGTAACGACCCGGCCGGTCGTTTTGAGAGTAATAGCCCCGATCCCCTATTAACTGCTTCCCCGTATATTTTTCTGCTTATGTGACTTGTCGGGAGGTTTTATTTTTGGTTTCGGAGTATTTTGGGACACTTAGTCCCTAAACGAAAGTTTAACCTTAGGATTTTGACCATAGTCGGAACTGTGTGAAGACGACTCCGAAATGGAGTTCCATCGGTTCTGTTAGCTCCGTTGGGTGATTTTGGACTTAGGGGTGAGTCCGGATTATGTTTTGGAGGTCTGTAGCTGATTTAGGCTTAAATTGGCGAAAGTTAAATTTTTGGAGATTTTGCCCGAAAGTGAACTTTTTGATATCGGGGTCGGATTTCAATTCAGGAAGTTGGAGTATATCCGTAATGTCAAATATGACTTGTGTGCAAAATTTGGGGTCAATCGGATGTGATTTGATATGTTTCGGCATCAGTTGTAGAAATTTAAAGTTTCAAGTTCATTAAGTTTGAATCGGAGGGTCATTCATGTTTTTATTGTTGTTTGATGTGATTTGAGGGCTCAAGAAACTTCGTATGGTATTTTAGGACTTGTTGGTATCTTTGGTTGAGGTCCCGAGGTCCTTGGGTGTGTTTCGGAGCATTATCGGATGCGTTTTGGACTTATAGAAATGGCTGAAGTTCTATGATCTAGTGCATCTGGTTTCCTTATACGTGATCGCGAGAGAGGGGCCACGATCGCGTAGGCTCAGCTGGGCAAAGGAAGTTTTGTTCTTCGCGTTCGCGGGCATAAGGATGCGAACGCGTAGTGGTGTGAAGTGATGCTTCACGAACGCGTGTCAAAAATCGCGTTCGCGTAGAGTTAAGGAGGCGAAAGTTGGGCCACGCGCTTTGTCCATCGCGAACGCGTGAGGATGCTCGCGATTGCGTAAGTCTGAGATCCAGCACATCGCGTTCGCTTGGTATTTTGCGCGTTCGCATAGGGTTAAATCCTGGGGAAGCGAAGTTGTTCTTCGTGATTGCGAGGCTATTTCCGCGATCGCAATTAAGGAATCACTAGGCAGACTTATATCATTTCAAAATGAGGGTTTGGCCATTTTTATCAAAACTTGAGTTTGGAAGCTCGGAATTGGACGAGATTGTGAGGGATTTTCAGAAACATCGATTAGGTAATGATTCTACACTCCATTTTGGTTATATCCCACTAATCTATCATTAGTTTCATCATTTAATTTCGGATTTGGGGTGAAAATTTGGAAAAAATGGAAAGAGGTTCTTCAACCAAGATTTTGGGTTTTGATTTGACATCGGATTTGGATAATTTTGGTACGAGTGAACTCATGAGTGAATGGGTGTTCATATGGTATGTAATTGATTTTGGCTAGATTTGGGCCATTCAGAGTCAGATATTCATGGAAAAGGCATTGTTACCGATTGATTCAGCTTGGTTCGAGGTAAGTGGCTTGCCTAACATTGTGTGGGGGAAATCCCCTTAGGATTTGGTACTGTTGTTATATGTGAGCGCAGTGTACGTGAGGTGATGAGTATGTACACGGGCTATTTGTTGTAAAACCCGATTTATTTTTACTGAGTAGCAACCCGTTTTCCTTTAATTTGAGATATACCGTTTAAATGAGTATTTAGTCTATTTTCATTCTTAATTGAGCTATTCCAATATGTGTAGTTATCCTGTTTAGTCTAATATCGCATGTCTACGTGCTTTAACTGCTTATTTGAACTCTGTGAAGCATGCCTAGTTGATTTCCTATTTTTCCTTGTTCTTTATCAGTATGACTATAAAAATCTTGCTATTAACAGTTGTATTTGTCGGTTTGAGCTGTGTGTTTACTTTTGAGACTACGAGGTGGTTCCTCAGGAGTTCTCCCTGCATATTTACTTTTGAGACTACGAGGCGGTTCCTCAGGAGTTCTCCCTGCATATTTACTTTTGAGACTACGAGGCGGTTCCTCGGGAGTTCTCCCTACACATTTACTTTTGAGACTACGAGGCGGTTCCTCGGGAGTTCTACCTGTATATTTACTTTTGAGACTACGAGGCGGTTCCTTGGGAGTTCTCCCTGCATATTTACGTTTGAGACTACGAGGATGTAAGGAATCGACAGGTTGTTTTCAGTATTACAACCTCGTTCCCCCATTTACTGATCAAATTTTTATTTACGGTTGTTATTTGGCTTGCCGAGATAATTTGTTCGGGTCTGGTAAGGTTTTGGAATGATTTGGAACATTTAGTTCCAAGTTTAGAACTTAAGTTGAAAAGGTTGCCGGATATTGACTTATGTATAATGACCCCAGAGAATATTTTTGCTAAGGAAATTAAGGTTTTGTGGTGCCAAGGTAGATCAATTATTACAAAGGTTATAGAAATTTCTCGCGGCTCGGACTTTTTGGGTTGAACAATGCACTGGGGAGTAAAGGAAACGTTTTGGCACAAGAGGACATTTCTGCGGCCCACTATGCGGTCATAGAATCACTTTGAGGACCGCATAATGGCCACAGAGTGAGGCAGGTAAGGGGCCATTTTGGATGCCATTCTGCAGTCGACTATGCGACCGCAGAACAGGTCTGCGGGCCGCATAGTGACCGCAAACCCAGGCATGTTCTTCCCAACTCTGGAGGTCAATTGTGCGGCCGATATGCGGACCGCATATCATGTCCGGAGCTTTGTTTTTGGGTTTTTATAACCCGACCCAACTTCGATTTATAGTCCTTGAAGCTCCTTTTTAAGCCAAAATCTGACATTTTTAGAGAGAAGGGAGAGTGTTCTAGAGAGAGGAAGAAGCTCAAGTGCTTTGTTCATCAAGATCTTCAAGCTTTGAAATCCAACAAGTAAATATCACAAGATCTTCACCCAAAGAGGTAAGGTTCTAACCCCTAGTCTTGAATTTTGAGTTTGGATAAAGATGGGGTAATTAAGAGTATGGTTCTTAGGTGTTAGAGTATTATTTATACATACACATACCAATATGGTTTGTGGAAAGATTGTTGAGTTCAAATGGGTAAAGATTGAGTTGAAAATGGTAGAAATCTTCATAGACTTTAATTGAAGATTTGAGGGTCGAGTTGATGTCAAAATTTTGTGAAATTTGTATGGTTGAACTCGTGGTTAGATGGGCGTTCATATTTTGTAATTTTTGTCCGGTTCTGAAATGTGGGTCCCACAGGCAATTTTTGGGTGAATTTCGAATTTTTATTGGAAAATTAATATTTCCTTATGGTATTAATTACAATAATTGGTATTGACTAAATCGAATTAATTGTGGCTAGATACGAGGCTTTCGGAGACCAATTCTCGTGGCAAGGGCATAGAGGAATAAAGAATTTTATGGTTTGAGGTAAGTAACAGTTCTAAATTTGGTCCTGAGGGTATGAAACCCCAGATTATGTGTTATGTGATTGGTTTTGAGGTGACGCACATGCTAGGTGACGGGCGTGTGGGCGTGCATCGTAGGAATTGTGACTTGGTCAAATTCCATGGGACCGTGTAGTTGAATTATCTGTTGATAGCCGTACATTCTCTACGTGTTAGGGAAAATTGAGCTAAGACTCGTATTAAAAATCATGCTTAGACATATGCTGTTATTATTGGTATCTAGTGGGGTCATTTCTGTGGTTGAATTGTATGTTCAAATTTTAATTTCACACTCATTCATGTTTATTCACTTCATATCATATCTCAGTCTCTATTGCTATTTATTAAAACATCATATTATCAATTTTGGGCTAATTATCATGATTTCTCAGAGCCCGAGAGACTGGAGAGGTTGGTGACTGAGTGAGGCTGAGGGCCTAATTGTGAGAATATTTATGGATCGGGCTGCACGCTGTAACATGTTTTATTGATTTATGCCATGATTGGATTGATATAATGCTTGGGTTGAAGGAGCCTCTCAGGAGTTTGTACAAACCCCCAGTGAGCGCAGTTACCTACTGAGTGCGAATGCCGAGCGCCGAGTTATGAGTGACTGTGAGGAAAGAGTGATTGTGAGGTTGGAGTGAATGGGAGGATTGAGTGACTGTTACTCTAAGTGGATGCATTGATTTTATTATTTTCTGCATTTCAGCTGTCATATATCACTATTTTGGAAATCTTGGAAAAACATTATTTTATATTTCGGTCAAATTTGATATGAAATTTCCGTGAGATCATGCCTACCCTTTTATGTTGGAAAGTACTGTATTTGCACTTAGATGAGAAGCTCGTCACTACTTTCAGTTCCTTATTTATTATTGTTACATGTTGAGTTGGTTGTACTCATACTACACCCTGCGCCTCGTGTGCAGATCCAGGTACCTCTGGACAAGGCGGTTGCTAGTTTTTCAAAGTTTTATCTGTTGGAGATTATCGAGGAAGCTGCTTGGCGTCCGCAGACCTTGACTTTCTTTCCTTTTAGTTTTTGTACTGTTCTATATTTTCAGACTGTGTTTTTAGCAGTCAGACTCTATTATCATTTAGATGCTCATGTACTTAGTGACACCGGGTTTTGGGAGTATTTATAATTGTACTTGTGAGATCTCTTCCGCTGAAATTAAGTATTATGTTTTCAAATATAAAAGATA
Source organism: Nicotiana tabacum (assembly GCF_000715075.1). Classification (NCBI taxonomy): domain Eukaryota; kingdom Viridiplantae; phylum Streptophyta; class Magnoliopsida; order Solanales; family Solanaceae; genus Nicotiana; species Nicotiana tabacum. The sequence goes on along the minus strand of NC_134093.1, from coordinate 45,632,895 downwards.
TGGTATTTTATCGAGATTGTTGGCTTGCCTAGTATTGAGATAGGCGCCATCACGACAAGTGAGATTTTGGGTCGTGACAGAGGCGGTACCTCGGGAGTTCTCCCTGTATATTTATTTTGGGACTACGAGACGGTATCTCGGGAGATCCCCTGCTATTTACCCCTGTGTGTTGCACTGTTGCCTTGCTGTGTTTCCTTTTGTTAAATTCTAGTCTCTTATTATACTGTACATTCTCCTGCTTTATTTATTATGTACCAGTGGGCTTGACCTGACCTCGTCGCTACTCGACCGACATTAGGCTTGACACTTACTGGGTACCATTATGGTGTACTCATGCTACTCTTCTGCTCATGTTTTTGTGTGCAGATCCAGGTACTTCTTATGAGCCCCGCTACTAGCTGAGAGTGCTTGCTGTTGTACATAGACTTCAAGGTACATCTGTCGCGTCCGCAGACCTCGGAGTCTCCCTCTATTCTCTCCTATGTCATTTACCTTCTATACTTCTTTTGTTAGACTCTGGTGTATAGAGATACTAGTTTCCTTCTGTAACTTGTGACTTATGATGTTCCGTATTTTGGGAAGACTGTGTATTTATGCAGTATTGGTTATTGTACATGCCGAGCGGCATTGTTACTAGTTATTAGATATCCATTGCTGTTAGTTTCCAAGTTTTACTTTCGTTTTGTTATTTTCTGCAATTTATTAGGCTTACCTAGTCATAGAGACTAGGTGCCATCATGACGTTATATGGAGGGAGTTTAGGTCGTGATAGTTCCGGTGAAAGCTAGCAAAGGTGAAGTTAATAGATAATCGGCTTATGAGGGGTATCTATTTGTCATCCTTGTTAGATAAGTATGGGAGTTGAGATTGCCTCCGTTAATGTGTTATGGCAAAGTCTGTAAGACGGGATGGTCACCTTGAAGGCCGAAAGTGTTATGGAAAGAAAATATTTTCGCTTGATTGTATAACAATTGGTTTTGATTTGAAAGGTACTTTCTAAGTGTTATGATTTAAAAACGTGCAGTTCATGTACAGATATCACTCTTGATAATATAATGCATTTAATGTTGAGATTAGTGTTGTTGATATACATTGTGATTCTTTGTAGAGTTGTAGATGTGTTGATAGGGTGATTTTCGTGATTATCTGGCAGGTGGATAGGCCCAATTACAGGGGAGACTCTGCCGAAATTTCTAAAATTTTTGGGAGTTAGTAAAATTTAGATGCTTGAGATGTGTGGAAGAAGAAACGAGTTATGTTAAGTGTTTGGGGACGGACTCTACTCCTCATTCGAGTACGAATGTTCTTAAGTGGGGGAGAATGTAACACCCTAGAAAAAATAATTTCGAAGTACTTAAGCGCTAGTAAGAAAGTTGATGTGCGCTAATTAAATTATTTTGTGTGCGGATGAGGACTATTAATATAATGGATATCAATTGGATATGATAATAAGTGTACGAGGCATATTATAAGTGATGTGGGGTCTAAGAAGAGCCCCAAGGCTGTCAAGTTGAAAATTATATGATGGGATAAAGTTTCAAGTGAGTTCGCACAAGACCTAATTTTAAATGAGCATATCTCTCATTATATGAAGAGTTATATGGTGTATTACCTATCAAAAGAAAGTTTTATGTGTCTAGTTTCTAATGATTCAAACCGTTCATCATTTGGACACTCCTACAAGAAGTTATGGCCAAATTACCAAAGGCTGGAAGAAGGTGATTTTGCGGCCAATTCTGCGATCGCAAAAGTGGTTATGCGATCGCAAAAGTGGTTATGCGACCGTAAAATGGATCGCAGACCTGGCCAGTTCAGCCCAGTTCTGGGCATCGATTCTGTGGTGCATTGTGCGACCAGCATACCCATTCTATGGTCCATTATGCGACCGCAGACCTGATTTCGGAGGGTTAATTTTTCTATTTTCATAACCCGACCCCATTTTGATAAATAGGCTTTGGGGCTTATTTTGGGGGCAATTATCTGATGATTTTAGAGAGAAGTGAGAGTGTTCTAGAGAGAGGAATTAGATGAAGTATCTTGTTCATCGAATTCTTGTCCAAGCCTTGAAATCCAACAAAAAATCCCTCAAGTTCTTCATCAAAGAGGTAAGGTTCCATACCCTAGTTTTCAATTTCGGGATTTTGATTAAAAGTAGGTTGTAAGAAGTATGATTCTTGTGTGTGAGAGTATTATGTATACATGTATGGATTTATTATGGAAATATGAGTATGAATCAAGTATTGGAACTCATGGTATAGTGATTTGAAAGCCATAAATTCTCAATTTAAATGAATACCCATTGTAGAAATTGAAAAGTGATTAATTGATGAAATTTTGTTGGTTGGGTGAGAATGGTTGGTTACACATGTGGTGTTAGGATTATAATTTGTTAAATAATGATGGTGAGATGAATATTTGGTAAATGATGGTAGTTGAAAGAACTAATTCTATGGTTAAGAAATGTATAAATGTATGCCCACTAGGTGTTTGGTAAATTGTCTAAATGGCCTAAACTATGGAATCAATTACTAATGTTGGTCCCAATGGATGTTGATATTGTAGATTGAAGTTGCTTAATATAGTAGATCGTTGTAGTGTCATTAAGGGGTGAATTTCAATTTCGGATCGTTGGCATTGAATTGAGGAGACAAGAAGGCATTCAGAGGTAGATACGCGCGAAATGGAATTTCCTGAGTATTGATTAGCTTGCTCGATGTTGGGTTCGTCTTGTTGAGGTAAGTAACACTTCTAAACTTGGAGCTGAGGGTATGAACCCTGAATATACATGTTATGTGATTTGGTTGGAGGTGACGCACATGCTAGGTGACAGACGTGCACCGTTGAAATTATGACGTAATTGATTCCGTGGAATTTTATAGTAAACTAATCTTGGAATTTTACTTGTATTGTCATATGTTAAAGGAATATGAGCTGAGAATCATGTTAAAATCATGTTGAGGCTATATGCTAGTATTATTGAGACCCACAGAGGTCATATTGTTGTTGAATTTGTTTAAATTGAAATTTGAAACTCAGTCATGTTCATCCATTTATATCATATCTCAGTCTCTATTGTTATTTATTGATACATCATATCATCATTTTTGGGCTGATTTTCATGACATTTTTGAGCCCGAGAGACTAGAAAGATTGATGACTGAGTGAGGCCGAGGGCTTGATGGTGAGGATATTTATGGGATCGGGCTGCACGCCACATCATGTTTTATTGATTTATGCCATGACTGGCTTGTTATAGCGCTTGGGATGAAGGAGCCCCTCCGGAGTCTGTACACACCCCCAGTGAGCGTAGGTACCTACTGAGTGCGAGTGCCGATTGCGAGTGTCGAATGATTTGGGAGGATTGAATGATTGTGAGGCATGAGTGACTGTGAAGATTGAGTGATTGGGAGGACTGAGTGACTGAGAGGATTGAGTGACTGGGAGGACTGAGTGAATTGATGCTCTGAGAGTATGCATATAGTTTTATCACTATATTGTATTGCATTGGCATGCACATTGACATGTAGGCATATAGATGTACTTTCCTCATGCCATTTGAAAATGAAATTTCCTATTGTGGAAGAAAATTTTTGGGAAAAATCACAGTTTTCAAACTTACTCATATTTTGGTGATTTCGGTGAAAAAAATTGAATTTTACTATTATACTTGAAAATAAAATGTTTATTTTTCCAGAACTGTTGATGAGCCGGGCATCTTATTATTGAGTTATTTTTTGTGTTGCCTCAATTTTATTGTTATGAGATGTTATTGGATATGGGTGTGAACTCTAACATTGGTATAAGCTCGTCACTAGTTTCAACCTAAGGTTATGTTTGTTACTTATTGAGTACATGGGATCGGTTGTACTCACACTATACTTCTGCACCTTGAGTGCAGATTTTGGATGTTGATATTGTTGTGCATGGCGGGAGCTAGCATTGAAGATGTACCTGTGATCCAGTCACATCTGCCTTTTATTTCACACCAGCTTTGTAAATTCAAATCTTAGTAGCTCATGATTTGTACTACCAGCCCTTGGGGAGTGTATTAGAGTCAGTTAAATATTAATTGAATCGTATTGTTATTATTTGGCTTATCTAGCAGATGAGGTTAGGTGCCATCACGGCTAGTCGAATTTTTGGTCATGACAATGCTGAAGTTATTTAGTTCATTTGCTAAAACTTCATACCAAAACATGCTGCAGTTTTGTAACATAGTCTACAGTTTTGTCATGAGTTTTATCCGAAACTTAAGTCTAAACAAGCTGATATTTTTAGTTCATTTGCTAAAACTTCAGCCTAATCATGCTTAAATTTTTGACCTGCAGTATGTAATTTTCTAATGAATTTTTTCTAAACTTCATACTTATACATGCTAGTTTTTTTTGTTCATTTTCCTAACACTTCACACTAAACATACTGAAATTTCCATTCTGCAGGATGAGTTCGATTTGTCTTGTTATTACTTTCAATGGGAGGTGGACTTTTGATTACAATTACTTGGATCATGATATAAAACTTGTTCTGGTTAATAAACAAGTATCATTCAATACTTTTCTGAAGAAAATTAGTGAAGTTACAAATTTTGATTCAACCAAATATTCACTAAAAATATGGTTTGATATCAAACTAAATACAAGCAAAGGGATGCTTGTAACTTCAGATGAAGAACTCAGAACCTGTATACATTTTCTAACAACTGATTCAGCCTTCAAGAATTGCCATTTTGTCGTCGAAAAAATATAACTACTTTCTGACAGTATAACTGCTTCAGAATATGCAACATTCAAACCATCTCTTGCACATACAATAGATTCAAAACAACTTGCTAATTATCAGCATGAAGTAGAACAACCAATAATGGAAGTAGACAATGAGCGACAACCTTCTAACATTATAGCTAATCCAGAATATGGAACGATGCAAGAAATACTTACCGCTACAATAAATTCATACTAGTTTGGTGAGTCCTAACAAGAAGAAGGACAACTAATAATGCAAATAGACAAACAACACACAATCCAACAAAGTTTTTTGTTATCTCATGCAATGATAAGCAACAACCAAGATGAAGAAAATACAAAAATTATACTGAAAACATCAGATAAAATTGAAGAAAATGCTAAAACTTCTACTGCTTCTAAGAAATCAAGAAAAGGAGTGAGGAGAAAGCCGAAAGAATCTCCATCATATAAAATACTTAGGCACGATGCATTGCCTGAGGAAATAAAAGTAAGATCAACTTTTGAGAACAAGAAAAGCATGAATAATTTTTTTTGAAACTTGGAGATAAACCAAAAAGTTGAATCCACTGTTGTTAGATCATGTTCAAAGAGATACGAGCTGAAATGCATCGTGGAGAAATGTGATTGGAATGTACGTGCTACCAGAATAAAAAATTTCATACTTTTCAGGGTGATAAAATTTTATAACAACCATGAATACTCGGTTGATACAAGAAAACCAGATCAAAAGCATGCTACATCAAATTTTATAAGTGAGCAAATTTTAGAACATGTTCGGGATAAAAAGATTGAGGTTACACCAACCTTTGTAGAAAGTGAAATGAAAAATAATTTGGAAGTGACATTGGATATCACAAGGCATGGCGCGCTATTTAAAAAGCTATTGCTTGTATAAGAGGAAAATCGGAAGAGAACTACCAGATTCTTTCTTCATACCTACACATGATGGTGCATAAAAACCCAGGGACGTACACTAACATAAAAAGAGATGAGTAGAATCGGTAAGCAAAACAATAGTAACCATCAGTTTGAAGTTTCAAATGTTCCTATTTGAAAACTTCACACCTTATGATTTTTTTTTGTTTTTCACCTGTACAGGTTTGCTTACATGTTATTTGCTCCTGTGGCATCAATAGCTGGTTGGCGTTACGGTAGACCTGTGATTGCAGTTGATGCAATGTTTTTAAAGTCAAAATATCGTGGTGTTCTATTTGTTGTTGTATCAAAGGATGCAAACAATAAAATCTTTCCTCTATCTTTTGGTGTAGCAAATTCAGAAAACAATGATGCATACATTTGGTTCTTCGGGAAAATGAGAAAAACAATTGAAGTCCGTCGTGAACTGGTTTTCTTATCAGATAGAAACTAATCGATCGCAAATGGAATTAGACAAATTTATCTTGAAGCTCACATGGTATATTCCTCTATCGCTTTGAGAAGAATTTAAAGCAAACACATACAAAAAGCACGATAATAAATCTTTTCCAAAGCGATGCAAGGTCATACAAACGTGAAGATTTTAATCAGTTAGTGTCCCAGATCAAAAGTGTTGACAAGAAAATATACAATTACATAATGGAAGAGCCACCAGAGAAATGGGCTCGATCGTGGTTCCAACAATGACGTTATGATATGCTGACAATAAACATGGTAGAATCAATGAATTTTAGAGAGATGCCTCTTTTAAGAATGTTAGATTTCATCTAACAAAAGTTGGGAGAGTGGTTTTACAAACGGAGAAAAAAAGTACATGAAACTTTTCACAAAGTATCAATATGGGCAGAAGAAGAGATGAATAAGAAGATAGACTTGGCTTGCAAAATGTTTGTAAGTATATTTATTACCTTCAGAATTTACTTCAGCATGTTTTCTCTGAAGTAATTAACGAATGCATAATCACTTTAGCTTTTTATGTCGGCAGTGATTTACTTCTTATAAATAAAAAAACTTCATACTTTTTCTTTTTTGAAGCAATAATACACTAATATAAACAAATTTACTTTGTATTCCTTCTTAGGTGTTCAACCTTGATTCAATGTTGTTTAAAATAAATAATGAAGGAATGAAATTTATTGTGGACTTAAATAAGAGAACTTGTGACTGCTTGGAATTCCAACTTGATGAATTACCCTGTCCACACGCAATTGCTACTATCAATAAGAGATATTTGCAGAAATCTGATTACTGCTCAAAATGGTATTCAAGGAAAACATGGTTCAAAACATATGAAGGACATGTCAATATTGTGGGAGATCAAAATTCATGGGATATACCATAAAATGTAGAATCTAAAATCACAAAACCTCCCGATGTAGAGATTCTACAAGGAAGAAGATAAAAAAGAAGAGGTATATCCCTGCGATTGAATCAGTACGATTGAAGTCTACCAAATACAGTCGCTGTAAAAAAATTGGGCATAACAGAACAACTTGCTTGTCTTCTCCAGCACCTCATCCATATTCCAAGAAACACGCTGAAAAATACTCCAACGTTCAATAATCCTTGGGAAAAAAAATTATTCTAAAAGAAGATAGATATTCTGAATTTAGACTTTCATTATTGATTGATATATGTAAAATGTGGTTGTTTTCATAGAAATAAAAAAATTAAGCTCTTGGATTGAAAAATACTCGTTTATATATTGCTTGAAGTACAAACCACTCATTTTTGTTGGCGGCTTACAGGTTTGGTTGCATTCTAAAAAAGTACGTAATCACTTCAGCGAGAAAAAACTGTAAGTGAAATACATATCTTTAACACATACACACAAAACACATATATATATAATAAAAAAACTACACCTTTCTGCATGAAGTATTCATATTGTAGGACAAAACTTCAGCATGTTTAGTCTGAAATTTTAGCAAATGAACTAAATAACTTCAGCATGTTTTCTCTGAAGTTTCAGAAAAACTCAATACAAAAATTGCAGACTGCTGGACAAAATTTCAGCATGTTAATGTGAAGTTTTAGGAAATGAACAAAAACATTTCAGCATGGATAAGTCTGACTCTTAAAAGATATAGTTACAGCCTTATATATGCCTATTAACGGAAAATATTTGCAAAAAACTTCAGCCTATAAAGTGTGACTGTCAAAAGCTATAGATGATAACTTTAGAACAAAAAAGGTTCAAATTTCTAACTTATATATGCTAACTTCTGCTTATAAGGCATGAAGTTTTAGGTTGACACGTACTATATTATTACATTAAAATGAGAATGCATCCTTCAAAATTGAAAAAAATCATACACAAAAACAAAACAAGATTTTTATTTATATAACATATTACATGATAAAAACCACACAAAATAAAATAAGAGCCATAAAAAACATTAACAAAAATACAGAAGAAAAACATAAAAAAAAGGATTTAAAAAACTAAGCATCACCACCATCATCAGAACAATACTCCTCAATTTCTCGATATATCTCATCATCATCCGAATCAGAGATAATTATAGGATACCCGGGCAAAAGACCACAAAGTCTCATGAGATCGTACTTCAACTTGTTGAATTGATCACGCAACTGATTCTGTTCAATTATTACTCTGTCCATAAGATAAGGAAGACTCTTCAAGCTATTTTCCATCTTGGCATAGTCGTCCCTGATGGGAAACTTAAAAGAATCAAACTGCTGGACAATCTTGTCGAACGAGGTTGAATAACCTTCACAACTGCATTCGAGGTTCAACCTGTTCTGGAATAATTCATCGGCAAAAAATTGTGGTCTGATTCTTTCCCTATCAGCCTTTATTTTCTCCCACTTCTGCATAAGATTGTCCATTGGTACGTTACTATTCCAATCAGACTTTAGACTCTCCCACTTATGCATAAGTTCATCCATTGTAAGCTTTCTACTTCCGCTAGTATCAGACATTGTTTCTTTAAAAAAGCTAAAAGGCTATGGATGAATATAAATATAAAGAAATATGATAGAAGTCTATGGATGGCTATGAAATTTTCAAGTGAAGAGATTATTAATATAGCCAAAGTGTGCACTTAATCAATTTAATATCTATAAATGCAAAGGTAACTTTTCAGGTCTGTTTGTTATTTTACGTTCAGAGAAATTGAATGTATTAAGATAAGTAGGTGGTAAATGCAAAAAAAAATGTAACTTCGGCCTAATAAGTCCATAGTTTTTCTATAGTAAAAAAATAACTTCAGCCTCAAAAGTCTAAAGTTTTCACATAATCAAATTGAAAGACTTCATTTACTATTTGTAAATACAAAAGTAACTTTTTAGGTAATTTACTATATGGTCAGACAAATTAAATGTAAGATGAAGTAGGTGGTAAAAGACAAAAAGTAGTTGGTAAATACAAAAAGATAAGTTTCAAGTTAAAAAATACCAAAAATCTTGAAGTTTTGTCCTGCACTCTGCAGTTTAGCAATGAGATTTTCCCTAAAAAATTCAGACTAAATATGCTAAAGTTATTTAGTTCATTTGCTAAAATTTCAGACTGAACATGCTGAAGTTTTCTCCTACAGTACGTAATTTTCTATTGAATTTTTGCTTAACTTCAAACTAATCCATGCTAAAGTTTTTTTGTTCATTTCCTAACACTTCACACTAAACATGGTGAAGCTAAGACTTTATGCTAATGTAGCATGAAGTTATTTCACATTGAAGCTAAAACTTCATGCTAATGGATGCTGAAGTTATTTAGTTCATTTGCTAAAACTTCAAATATGCTGAAGTTTTGTCCTACAGTCAATAGTTTTGTCGTGAGTTTTATCCAAAACTTCAGTCTAAACAAGCAGAAGTTTTTCAGTTCATTTGCTAAAACTTCAGACTAAACATGCTTAAGTTTTTGTCCTGCAGTATGTAATCTTCTAATGAGTTTTTGCTAATGCGTTTTGAAGTTAAACATACTGAAGTTTCACAAAACATGCTTAAGTTCTTGATAAAAGAGACAAAAGTATTTGATACAATCTAAGACAACTTCAGACTAATTAACGCGAAGAGAACAAAAATTTAAAAGATGGAGATCACATAATTCACAAAAATAATGTATATTCACAAATCCAATTTTGTTTTCACTTACATCATTGAAAAAAATAACAAAACAAAATTGTTTTTCATTTATAATTTATTCTCTATCGAAAAAGTTCACATAGAGCGTCTTCATATTCTCCATAGTCATGTCCTAGTTGCTCTTCTAGAGTTTCATAACCACTATTTTCTTTCCACTTTCCTTGAGCCCAAAGATTCGTAGCCAATTCTCTCCTGAATGTCAACGCATCACTTTATTTGAATTTGAAGACATCATCTTGCTTCAACCGCATCTCAAGGAACTTAAGAGCAAATATACCACAATCAACACTATAAAAAGAACATGAAAAAAAATTAAAGATTAGTTAACACAATAACACAAAATAAAAAAGGATAAAGATAAGATGCATGATAAACATATGCCAAACACGTATTTGTTTTCCTAGGCGTGTTTATCCACTTAATCGTAAAACTTTCCACAGGATTTTCCTGATAAGTTTTATTGCATGTGGCAAAATTCAAGCATTTGAGCAAGTGTGGGATCAACCGGGCATAATTTTGGACAAGTTCAACCACACGCTCATATAGTGAATTGCTCAAGGAATCTTACACATATATAGTTTTGGTTTGAAAGTGCAGAATTCCAAGAAAGTAGTGCATAGATGACTGGCCAACACTTGGCTTAAGTCGAAATGGAAAAAATACTTTTTCAGCAGATGCCCATGAGATACCACATGAAAGGTCAATGCCTCTTACGTAGTTGGCCACCTTTTCAATAGTTGATTCTTCAATAAACCAGGTAAACTCGGTAAGTTTCTCAATCTCCACTTCTTCCTCATAATCCACATCTTCCTCAATCACCTGTTTTTTGACAGCCCGCTTTCTCTTTGATTTGCTCTTTTTCTCTTCCATTTTTCTTTTCTCCTCCTTTCTCTTTTCCTTCCTTATTCTAATTTTCTCCTTTTGTTCATCTGAAGGATGACCACTAGCCAACTTAGTCATATACTGATCAAAAAGTAAATTTGTTACTGCACATTTTGATTTTGGATAACTTGGAAGGTGATAGCAATATTTTTTGCGCAAGAAATATACGCCCCCTTCAATATGCTGCAAATGAACAACAACAAAAGAAAATATGTGAACTTAACCACAATATAATTCAGAGTAAATAAGTAGTTTAGGTAATGAACTAAAAAACTTCAGCATGCATAAGTATGAAGTGTTAGGAAATAAACCAAACAATTTCAGCATGTTTGATTTAAAGTTTAGTAAAAAACTCATTACAAAACTAGAGAATCCATGACAAAAACTTCAGCATGTGTAGTCTGAAGTTTTAGCAAATGAACTAAACAACTTCTGTATTTTTAGTCTGAAGTGTTTAGGGAAAAACTCATTGCTAAACTACAGACTGCAGGACAAAAACTTTAGCATCTTTTAGTATGAAATTTTAGCAAAATGAACTAAAAAACTTAAGCATGCATAAGTCTGAAGTTTACCAAATTACAGTACAAAAACTTTAAAACAAACATAAGGCTGAAGTTTTAGGAATACAGTTCAAAACCAATTCAAAAAACAAACTTAATAACTTACTTCATCCGCAAGATCAGAGGTAGGGTTCACAAGCTCGGTAAAGAATGACTTTAGAATATCGATTCCATCTAATCTGAATGGCTTGGAATCATATTCCCTAGAATCCGTCTTCAACCAGTCTGTAAATCTCTGCATCAATCCACTGTCTTGATTGACATAATGGAAGGGACACCTTCGTGTAGTCATTCCTGCTTTCAAATCTTGCCCTCTTGCCTTTTGTTTAGGAATGACGTAAGGAGATTTCAACCAAATCCTCTAAATACGAATCTTTTTCCCTACTTTAGCAGGTTTTCTTTTTTGCTTGATGTTTCTGCTGCTCAGTCACAACTAACTGCTGCGGTTCAGCAGCAGGGGAAAAATCCACAGCCATAGGGGCAGATACTTGACCAACTCCCTATTGTTCATGATGTTTTTGTCTCTCTTCACCACCAACAACAATAGTAGAATTACCTTCTGAACCAGTCTTTTGTGTACTACCCAGTGAAAATGAACATAAATTGAAGTTAGGGATATTAGTGGTGTCAAGCAAAACATTAGGAGAACTGGACACCTTCCTTCTCTTAGGATTTGGAAGAAGTTGTGATGCATAAGATGAGATCTGCAAAAAATAAGGAAAATATATACATAAATACAACTGATACAAACATATTGTAACGACCCGGCCGGTCGTTTCGAGAGTTATAATCCCGTTTTCCCCATTACTACTTCTTTTTGGTATTATTCAGCTATATTATGTTATATCAGATTAGTGGGTTCGAGTCCGGAAGGAACTCGGAGTGAAATGAGACACTTAGTCTCATAATTGGAAAAAAAAAACAATGAGTTAGAAAAGTGGACCGAATATGGAACTATGTGTAAACTACCTCGGATTTGAATTTTGATGATTTCAATAGCTCCGTATGGTGATTTTGGGCATAGGAGCGTGTCTGGAATATTATTTGGAAGTCCGTAGAGGAATTAGGCTTGAAATGCCAAAAGTTTTATTTTTGAGAAGTTTGACCGGGGGGTTGACTTTTTGATATCGGGGTCGGAATCCAATTCTGAAAATTGGAATATCTCTGTTATGTCAATTTGTGTGCAAAATTTGAGGTCAATCAGACGTGATTTGATGGGTTCCGGAGTTGTTTGTAGAAATCAGAAATTTCAAAGTTCATTAGGCTTGAATTGGGGTGTAATTCATGGTTTTAGCATTTTTTGAGGTGATTTGAAGATTCGACTAAGTTCGTATGATGTTTTAGGACTTATTAGTATATTTGGTTGAGATCCCGAGGCCTCGAGTGAGTTTTGGATGGTTAACATATCAAAAATTGAACTAGAACAGCTGCTGCAATTTCCTTCTGTTGGAAATTGCTTCTGCTCAGAAATCGAGCCCAGATGTGAGCCCAGATCGAGCTCAGGGTCGAGGGCCACGATCGAATCCCAGATCGAGCTCAGGGTCGAGGGCCACGATCGAAGCCATAATCGAGCCCAGAGTCGAGGGCCACGATCGAAGGCATGATCGAGCCCGGGGTCGAGGGTCACGGTCGAAGACATAATCGAGGGCCAGGATCGAGAACCAGGATCGAGGGGCAGGACCGAGGACCAGGATCGAGGACCTCGATCGAAGGCCAAGATCGAGGCAGAATCGAGGATGTCTGGGCAGAATTATAAAAACAGGGACTTCGTACCATTTGCCATTTTTGACAAATTGGAGCTTGAGGAGAGGCGATTTTTGATATATTTTCAAGGAAAACTTGAGGTAAGTCCCTTGTGATCATTTCTACTCCATAATATTGAATTATCATCGAATAATCCGACTAGATTACATGATTTTGAGGTGTAAATCGGAGATTGGAACTTAGAAATTTGGAAATAAGATTTGTAGATTTGAGGGTCGAGTTGAGGTCGGATTTTGGTAAAATTGGTATGGGTAGACTCGTGGTTGAATGGGCTTTCGGATTTTGTAACTTTTGTCGGGTTCCGAGACGTGGGCCCCACAGGCGATTTTTGAGCCAATCTCGGGTTTGTGGAATTAATTCCAATGAATTTTATTGACTGAAACGAATTATTTGTGACTAGATTCGAGGCATTCGGAGGCCAATTTGCGAGGAAAGGGCATAGCAGAGTAAAAAGTTTCACGTTTTGAGGTAAGTAACGATTGTAAATCTAGTCCTGAGGGTATGAAACCCCGGATTTTGTATCATTCTACTATTTTTAGTGACGCACATGCTAGGTGACGGGCGTGTGGGTGTGCACTGTTGGGAATTTATGACTTGGTCCGCCCCGTAGCAACTGTAAAGTTGCATACTTTGTTGAAACCATTGATACTTATATGTTTTAGAAAGATTTTCTGTAAATTGGGCTGAATGCCATGTTTGGGCCTTGCGCCAATGCTGTTTGGACCCTTAGGGGCTGTTTCTTACCATCCTCTCACTGTTTTTGATTGAAAATCTATACTCAGTCATGTTTATACTTGTTTACCGCATAACTCAGTTTTATGACTCTATTTTGATGCATATAAATGTTTTGGGCCGAATGCCCTATTTTACTGAATTGCCCGAGTGGCCTGATTTGTGAGGATGAGTGTGGATCGGGGCTGCCCGCCTGCAGCATACTTTATGACTGAGTGAGGCCGAGGGCCTGATTTGTGAGGATGAGTGTGGATCGGGGCTGCCCGCCTGCAGCATACTTTATTATTATCGCACGTGAGCTGTCCGTGCAGATTATAGCGCTTGGGCTGAAGGAGCCCCTCCAGAGTCTGTACACACCCCCAATGAGCGCAGGTACCTACTGAGTGCGAGTGCCGAGTGCTGAGTGATTGGGAGGCAAGAGTGATTGTGAGGTATGCCCGAGTGGCAAGAGTGATTGTGAGGTATGCCCGAGTGGCACGAGTGACTGTGAGGTTTGCCCGAGGGGCTGTATATGAGTGATGTTTTGCCCGAGGGGCTGTTTATGATTTCATCATTTTTGCTCACCTTTGCATTGAGCCTTTGTTTGAAAAACTGTTGGAAAAAAATGTCTTTAAATGATTTTTTTACTGGAACTGGGTTTAAACGAGATGTTTGATTCAAATCCTGATTTTTTTAAAGAGCATGTGGTATTTTACTGAGATTTCCTGATATGAACGTTATATGCTTTATTGCTCGTCGCTGCTGCTCAGTATTTATTTATTGTTGTTACTTACTGAATTGGTGTACTCACATTACTCCCTGCACCTTGTGTGCAGATCCAGGTGTAGCTGGACACGGTAGCGGTTATTGAGTGTTCTGGTTGCAGATTTTCTTGGAGATAGCAAGGTAGCTGTTTGGCAATCGCAGCCCCTTCTCTTCTCTCTCTTATCTTCCTCTAGTTGTATTTAGCTATTTTCTGGGCTGAGTTAGCCTTGATATTGTTAGACAGATTGTAGTATATGCTCATGACTAGTGACACCCCGATGTCGGGCTTTTCTTTTCTGCACTTCTATTTTTCTTTGATTTGAACTCTTTAAATGGAGGTTTTATGTTAAATAACCTTGAAATTATCTTTGAAATGAAAATATCATTTTGTTTTGGAAATAAGTCAGCTTGCCTAGTTCCACGATAGGCGACATCACGACAGAGGTTAGTTTTGGGTCATGACACATACATTAGTAAACAAAAACCTTGTAATTGAAATGTAGCAAATAACTACCCGGTCTAAGTGTTGCGACACAGATGGTGTTTGCATACCAACGGATCCGCTTGCATTACCCTCAGATATGCCTAAATCTTCACACCTGTCTATGAGCCAACATGTATGAAGATATGTATTTCTCCTTTTTCATATAGCCGAATGAGCTCACCAATTTCTTTTTCGGCTGCATCGAGTCTTTCTGAATAATCATCAAAAAGCACAAAAAAGAAAAAAAAGTATGTAAAATTTCAAACTAAAAATAAATACGTGGATCAAATGTAATAAATTCATGATGTATAGAATACCTTGACGTTTTCCTTCCACTGCGCTATCGCCAGACTGCATACCTTTGTCGATCTCAGCAGCTCCAGCTTCATTCAATGGTGTGGCATCGTCGGAGAGCCTTGGAGTATTCTGCGGAAGGATTTTCTCGACTCTATCTTCATGCAATGCAGCATCATCGGAGAGTTTTTGAGTTGTATTAATTGAAGCACCACTATTTCCAACTTTCACTGCATATTCATAGGGGGGCAATATATATATATATATATATATATATATATAAAATATTTATACCTGTAGTGACAACTTCTTGTGTCTCTGCACCTAAAAGTTCTTGTCAAATAGCTAATGCTTCCGCAAACGCATTGCCTTCCCCAATAGGAGTACCCACATCACTCGGTGTGTGTTCTTCAGTACTAACAAGTTCATGATCTGCATCCGCAAACACATTGCCTTTTGCAATATGACTACCTAAAGCACAAGTCGGTACATGTTCTTCAGTACCGACAACTTCATCATCTGCACCTTTCTTGCTTCCTACATTCTCGGTTGATAACTATTCATCATATCCAACAACTTTGCTCAGTCTATCAACACTAGAACATTCCGCTTCAACTTGTTGTTCGACACATTGAACTTGCTCGAATACTTGAATGTGGCCTTCAAGAGTTGCTTACTCACCTCTTACATTTTCATCTGTGACTTTATGCAGTCCATCATGACCAGCATTAATATCAGATTGAGGTTTAGATGAGTCGTTCATCCTATCATATTGTCGATAGTTCATGAATTCAAAATCTGCATCGCCATCATCTCTTCCTTTTGACTTGTCGACAATCTTAAACAACTTTTCAAACTTCTCATCTAAATATTCCTATAAACAATTACTAACAATGATTATTCTGAATAAAAGAATAACATTAGCAGGAAAAAATGATTTCTCTATAAATAAGCTTACCTTGACTTTTTTCACAACCTCATCCACAATAGCAGATCTCTCATCCTGTCGAAACTCTTGAACAACTTTGTCACGACCCAAAATCTATTAAAGGTCGTGATGGCGTCGGACACCGTTGTCAGACAAGCAAAAAATAAATACTTAATTTGGTTCTCATTTTAATATTTTTGAAATCATATTTTCTTCAATTAAATAGTAAAAGATGGAATTTAAAAAATAAATAATAATATTTTTAACAATTTCAATACAGGACAACCCATAACCACCCCAAAACCCGGTGTCACAAGTGCATGAGCCTCAACTAGGAATGTAAAATAATGTACAACATCTATCCGGAATACAAATTTGGACAAGAGAAATATAAATACTCCGAAGGAGACTCTGCTGGTTGTGGATCGTAGTATAGAATGCAGCTCACCTAAGTCCCTGCAATAACCGCGCCTCTGCGCCCACAAGGCCACTAGACATAAATGTACCTGCACAAAAATATGCAGCAAGTGTAGTATGAGTACGTAAATCAACGCATACCTAGTATGTATCCCGCCTAACCTGTAGTGACGAAGGGTCGACTTCGACACTTACTATGGGCTATAAATAAAATATCAATGATATAATTAGGCATGGATCACGTAAAACGGTTGTAAGCTCAATATCATGAAATATGTAAACAATTCTTTTGTTCATAAGAAATTTCCAAATTTATTTTCGTCATTTAACATTTTTGGACCTCGGGCCAATGAAAGCAATATCAATTATTATCAATTCTAAAGATATATCATGCGCAAATCATGTTGAGGTCGTATGACCCGCTCCAACATAAATATTTAAATTGTGCACTACCGAGGGTCAAACGACGCGACCATAGATGCATCTATTTAACCTGCCGAGGCGTTCGGCCCGCTTCACAAAAGAGAAAATACAATTTAAAATAACCAAATTCAAGATTTATTAAGGGCAACTATTCAAGAAAAATACAAATTCCCATTTACGGTCAAGAAGAACGAAGTTTAACCTTTTAAAGTTCCTTTACCAAGTTTCGATATGATTTAAGCAATTTAAATTAACAAGTAGGATGCAAACATCGCAATTATAACATGATCTGGGTCCTAGACTACCCGGACATAAGCATATTAGTAGCTACGCACAGACTCTCGTCACCTCGTGCGTACGTATCCCCCCTACAAATAGAAGCACATATTGAATTATTTCACCTACGGGGTTAATTCCCTCTAACAAGGTTAGAAAGGAGATTTACCTCGCTCCAAAATTCCACAACCGGCTCCCAAGCCCTGCCCTTACAACAACTCAAACCGATGCCCAACGCTCCAAAACTAGTCAATAAATGTGCAAACCCATAAATATATACTCTAATACTCATTATAATTCAATTTACAACAATTCCTAACTCCGCTTAAAAAATCAATAAAAATCACCCTCGGGCCCACGTGCCCGGATTCCGAAAATTTTCAAAGATAAACTTTCTCCATGACACCACGAACTCAAATATATAATTTATTTCAAATTCCATGTCCAACTTTGTGGTTAAAATCCAAAAATACCAATTTCTAGATTTTTCTTCAAAATCCCAAATTTTTACTAATTTCCATGTCTAAATCCTTATATAATCCAAGTATTTAACTTGCAATAGGTAGGAATCAATTACTTTCACATAGATGACAAAAATCTCCCTTCCAAGAGCTCCAAATATCGCCCAACCAAATGAAAAATGGGTGAAATGAACCCAAACCCCGCTTTAAAAAAATATTCTGCCAAGCCCGACCTTCGCACCTGCGGTCAAATAGCCGCTTCTGCGGCTCCGCACCTGCGGAAATTCCATCGTAGGTGTGACTCCAGCTCGGCCCAACAATCCCCGCGTCTGCGCGTCCACTTCTGCGGTTACCAAGCGCTTCTGCGCTCGCACACCTATGCATTTATGCCCACTTCTGTGGCCCGGTCCTTTTTGGCCAACCTCCGCTTCTGTGACCCTCATGGCCCCTTCTGCGACTCCGCACCTGTGGCCCTAACCTCGCAGGTGCGGTTATACCAAAAGACATCAGCCTCAACATTTGTTCCAAGTCCAAACTCGATCCGTTAACCATCCGGAATCCACCCGAGGCGCTCAGGACCTCAACCAAATATACCAACACGTCCAAAAACACATTACGAACTTAGTCCAACCTTTAAATCACATCAAACAACGCTAAAAATACGAATCACCCTCCAATTCAAACTTAATGAACTTTGAAAATTCTAATTTCAACAATCGATGCCGGAACCTATCAAATCACGTCCGATTGACCTCAAATTTTGCACACAAGTCACATTCGACATTACAGACCTTCTCCAACTTTTGGAATCAGAATCCGACCCCGATATCAAAAAGTCCACTCCCGGTCAAACTTCTCAAAAACCTTCAAATTTCTACCTTTCGCCAAATGACCCCAAAATGACCTACAGACCTCCAAATCCACATCTGGGCGCGCTGCTAATACCATAATCGCCTTACGGAGCTATTCCCATACTCGGAATCCCAAACGAACATCAATAATATTGAAATGCACTTCAACCCAAATTTAGGAAATTTTTCCAAAAATGCTAACTTCCATAATAGGCGCTGAAACGCTCCCGGATCATCCAAAACCCGATCCGAACATACGCCCAAGTCCAAAATCATGATACGAACCCGTTGGAACCTTCCAATTCCAATTCCGAGGTCGTTTACTCAAAAATCAAACCTTAATCAATTCTTCTAACTTAAATCTTCCGAAATTAGAATTTTCTTCCCAAAATAACTCCGAACTTCCTGAAATTCAACTCCGACCATACGTACAAGTCATAATACCTAAAGTGAAGCTGCTCAGGGCCTCAAACCGCCGAACGATGTGTTGGATCTCAAAACTACCGGTCGGGTCGTTGCATTATCTCCCACTTAAACATACGTTCGTCCTCGAACGTGCTAAGAACTGCTCTGGAGTTGTCCGAAATCATTGTTTAATACCTCGTGCACCTACTCGTGCTACCACAACCCAGTTGAGCACATTAGCTCGAGCAAACCCGAAAATCTTCCCTTTTATCTAGTCAAATAAGCCTTAGAGCCAAATTCCAACATCTGAACTCCTCTACCTGGTCTGTTTCCAACATACAAACATCGTATCCATCACTACACTATGCACCAATACATGATTGCATACCTTTAATGAATTCATACCATGCACCGTGTAACTCACATGACCATAATAATATCCTCCGATAACAATAGCCGAAATTCCATGAATCTGATGCCCACGATACATTTCATGACACGTATAAGTCTTGTTCCTACTCTTGAAATGCTGCCACGACGGAAAGGATGTGCAGAAATTCATAACCAATTACCGAGTCAACAAATCATTGGGTTTCTTCTCTTGACAAAGACCATTACCCCATTATGAACCAAATAATGGTATTTGCTTTTTAATATGCCTCATATAATCTGATCGCACTGATACCAGGTCCAATAATCTTGTCTCACCCAGTATAAGTTGTTCCAGCAATAAGCCACCACAAACACTACAAAAGGTCTAATATGATGTCACCATGTGCCAACAATCCACACACTTGCATGTGATACATAAGGAAAAATGAACTCCGGAAAGAACTGCTAAACCCACGTGACTAATTAAACAACCGAAAATATGTTATGAACCTTCCTCAGAAAATGAGAAGCAAAACACACAAGAATAGGTATAGGAAACTGTACTCAACATCACACTGTTGCGGCGTGCAACCCGATCCACACATGACACTATTGCGGTGTGCAACCCGATCCAACCATAATACCCGTTGTGGCGTGTAACCCGATCCAAACAACATCTCTGTGGCGGCGTGCCACCCGATCCGCACATAGTAATAAATGGGGAAATAGCCATCAAGCCATAAATGTTTATACGAAATGCCCGAATATCAACCATAAGCACACCAAGTGCATAATACAAATCCTGAGGAGACGGGTAGCGTCATACGCTATAAAATTCAAGCACAACTAAGGTGCGACATATGATCTACATCTCAAGAGCCATCCCGCTAATATAACACCACCGCTACGCGGGACCTCAACATATTGTACAAATTATCAAGTCGTCTCACAACCCACACGGCACAATAGAGTATTACATGAAGTAGCTAACGACGAAATTAACATCCAACACTTGAATACTCCTCCATAAGGAATGCTATGCTGAATGAACACACCCAGGCTGGTGTAGAGTACACATCCACATTTGGACCCATCAACCGACCCCAAAACGATTCTGATCATACTATGCTTGGGAAAATACCCTCTCAAGGATCCACAATGACCTTTTTCCCATGACATGCAAGAACATCCATCGAATCCGAAACAAATTTCCACAATTCACAATCAACCGAATATAGTGCCTTTCAGGCCTAAACTCTCACATCAGGGATAGTACCAAAATCTCCATACTTGGTTTCAATCTTTAATCAATCAAGTGACTATAGGTCACACTTATACCGTCTTCCCGTGGGATACACTCCCACGACCTTCCGCACCAGGTAACAAGTCTGCACATCCATAACACCGGCCACACTAATGCTGTAAAGCAAATCAAGAAGCCGCAAATCAGAACACAAAGCCTCTTACACCGGACACCAATCTCAGGTGACACTAAAGAAAATACCAGCTTACTCTAAACATCTGAATTCTTCCCTGATCATCCGAGCTCGTGATATTTTTGTCAACACCGAACCACAACCTTGATCCTCAGCTTCTAATTTTCCCATGCCGCTCACTGCACCTAATATGCCAATACGTGAGAGTACCAAAATTCCATAATAACCCCTGATCTACTAATAGAATAAACACTTCATCACATAGAAAGCTTTTACTTAGCTCATTTCACAAGAACCAATGCAACACGCAACCAAATTCCCAAACCGCAGAAAATAGAACCTCATGTCGTGACTTAAACTGCCATAACTCTTCCGGAAATCCCTTTACACAACATAGCCATACAAATTAAATACCTCCAAAATCAACCAAGTTGTGGTGGCGCTCAAGCCCAAGTGTACAACCACAAACAACATGTATAACTTCATGCTGGAGAAACTGGTCACTGCTATAACTATACTGATTCAACAATTACCAACCGAGCCACTTCTTTTACTTTACTCGGGACTTGCCTTAGGAATAATAATAGCTTCATTTAAAACATAACGAACCCAAATCCGCACTCATCTAAGTGACCTTATTTCATGAGACCACGTTGTCTCAAAACCCATGAACTAACTCATACCCTCTTGGTGCTCACATTCGCATCTTCAACTGGTACACCCATTCTGATAATTTCTCTACGAATTCGAAGTTATTTTATCCCATCCATCCAATGTTACACCGCAGACCAATGATAACATAGAACACTCTGAGCTCTTTTCATAATCCACTACAAAAGCTCGATACTTAATCGTACTACTGGCTCGAAATCCTATGTCACCGCATTGTCAGGAGTCACCCCCTATGACTTGTTCCCAAATATAATCAAACTCCAAGGCCCTGCTGGCACATGGACACCCTCTCAAAGAAGCAACCGGCTGAATTCCTTTCCTTGTACATCACATCTATACGAAGCATAAACTCTAAGTCTACCCAAAACCTGAACATGAACCGATAAAATATAACATACATTCCTCAAACCCTTGGCTCAAATCACCACTGATATTCTCCTCCCTTAGTCGTAGCAACCCACCAATATGCCTATAACCAGAAACCTCACAAGTAGACAATCATGCAATCCAATAATAGGCGGTGGGGTTCTCCTACTTAAGCTTGAAGCTACCATTACATGACCCTGTAACCTACCAAGATTCCTTCTTCCTTACTGACATGACCTTGCGCAATCGACCAGCCAAATTCTTTGAAATCTTCCTGTCAAACATTTTAAGAACATTCTGAATTACTAGCCACATTCACATATTCGACCTCTTACTAGATAACCAGTAGAATTCTTCGTAAAAGCTTCGTCGACACCACGCAACTGCCAGCCTGCTCACAGGAGATAACTCACCTGTGGATAGTCCATGCCGACACCTTCCATCGACGCTGCACTGAGTACCATTACTATGAAATCCTTAAACCATCCTGAGCCCGTGCTCATTCACCAGTTGTACGAGCCAGTTCACTCCCCATTGACATCAACTAAACGTGTGACGATACATTCCAATCCAAAGTCATGTTGTATTCTTCTTCATATCAAGCAACTCCTTCCTGTCGCACCCAATCTTCCTCAATATAGCAGCCAATATTCCAAATCAAGCACGTAGACCTAGTCACTATCCACCATGAATCCCAAATCACTCTAACTTCCCCCAAGGCGTCTGTCTATCCCACCACAGAACATGTATGCTGCTCTACCACACTCCCACTTTGGTCAAACCCTCTCCTTTAAGCAACTACCCGACTTCTGTTTCTCATACTCGGCCTTCTAGAAATTTAACCACCGCAAGACACCTCCCATATGTCCTTCCGCATCCTTCGCTGCCCAGTTGTTGCCTTAACTCAATATCTATATCTGTAGCACTTGAACCAATAGATCAATGCCAACTTTAAACCTCCCCGAAGATCATCTTCCTTGAGCCCTCAACACCCGGGCCACCGATTAAGTCCTGAACCACCGCTCACTGCGATCTCTGTCAGCCGCTTCCCCGACACTATTTCACACTACCCTGCCCCCAAGGCAAATTGATGAAGACCATAAGATCGGCGAACTTAACATATTCAATCCAGGGCAACGACACCACATCACAGATGAAAATTCCACCATGCTCGAAATACCAAGTCTCGTTACTCCGTCAACCCAAACCTGAACATTCATAGTCCGAGTGCCTTTCCTCCGCTAGAAATAAAATACTGGATCTCTGAGTCATGCACTGGTTAAACCTCCTTCCAAGTCATTCACTGCTTCGACGCATAGACAAGCATCCTATCATTACACAAACACGGTGCGATAGCAACGCATGAATCATAATAACAATCAATGCCAAACCTCAAAACCTTATGTAATACTGATACTGACTGCAATGACAGAACGGCCTTCCGCAAGGCGACGACAATAGCCCAATCAAATAAGCAGGGAGAAACATCCTGCACCACATCTGTAATACCATTAAAATTCCTCGATTCCCAAATTATAACAAGCGCTTCACGTCGTATAAGACTGAATAGGAAGGGAATGAAGGAATAAGCCTCAAAGGAATAGAATCACACGATGAGGAATCAAGAAGGGAAGTGCTCCTAACAGTCATGTAGCCTCTCGAAGATAAGTACAGACGTCTCCGTACTGATCCGCAAGACTCTACTAGACTCGCTCATGATTCGTGAGACCTAAGTGAACCTAGTGCTCTAATACCATGTGGTCACGATCCAAAATCCATTAAAGGTCGTGATGGCGCCGGACAGCACTGTCAGGCAAGCCAAAAATAAATACTTAATTTGGTTCTCATTTTAATATTTCTGAAATCATATTTCCTTCAATTAAATAGTAAAAGATGGAATTTACAAAATAAATAATAATTTTAACAATTTCAATACAGGACAACCCATAACCACCCCAAAACCCGGTGTCACAAGTGCATGAGCCTCTATTAGGAATGTAAAAAAATGTATAACATCTATCCGGAATACAAATTTGGACAGGAAAAATATAAATACTCTGAAGGAGACTCTGCTGGTTTCGGATCGTAGTATAGAATGCAACTCACCGAAGTCCCCGCAATAACCGCGCCCCTGCGCCCACAAGGCCACTAGACATATATGTACCTGCACAAAAATGTGCAGCAAGTATAGTATGAGTACGTAAATCAATGCGAACCCAGTAAGTTTCCCGCCTAACTTCAAAGAAGTAGTGACGAGGAGTCGACTTCAACACTTACTATGGGCTATAAATAAACTATCAATGATATAATTAGGCATGGATTACGTAGAACGGTTTAAGCTCAATATCATGAAATAAGCAAATAATTCTTTTGTTCATAAGAAATTTCCAAATTTATTTTCGTCATTTAATATTTTTGGACCTCGGACCAATGAAAGCAATATCAATTATTATCAATTCCAAAGATATATCATGCGCAAATCATGTCGAGGTCGTACGATCCGCTCCAACATAAATATTTAAATTGTGCACTGCCGAGGGTCGAACGACTTGAACCATAGATGCATCTATTTAACCTACTGAGGCATTCGACCCGCTCCACAAAAGAGAAAATACAATTTAAAACAACCAAATTCAAGATTTATTAAGGGCAACTATTCAAGAAAAATACAAATTCCCATTTACGGTCAAGAAGAACGAAGTTTAACCTTTTAAAGTTCCTTTACTAGGTTTTGATATGATTTAAGCAATTTAAATTAACAAGTAGGATGCAAGCATCGCAATTATAACATGATCTGGGTCCTAGACTACCTGGACATAAGCATATTAGTAGCTACGCACAGACACTCGTCACCTAGTGCGTACGTAGCCCCCCCACAAATAGAAGCACATATTGAATTATTTCACCTACGGGGTTAATTCCCTCTTACAAAGTTAGAAATGTTACTTACCTCGCTCCGAAATTCCACAACCGGCTCCCAAGCTCTGCCCTTCCAACAACTCAAACCGATGCCCAACGCTCCAAAACTAGTCAATAAATGTGCAAACCCATAAATATATACTCTAATACTCATTATAATTCAATTTACAACAATTCCTAACTCCGCTTGAAAAGTCGATAAAAATCACCCTCGGGCCCACGTGCCCGGATTCCGAAAATGTTCGAAGATAAACATTACCCATGACACCACGAACTTAAATATATAATTTATTCCAAATTCCATGTCCAACTTCGTGGTCAAAATCCAAAAATACCAATTTCTAGGTTTTTCTTCAAAATTCCAAATTTCTACTAATTTTCATGTCTAAATCCTTATATAATCCAAGTATTTAATTTGCAATAGGTGGGAATCACTTACCTTGACATAGATGACGAAAATCTCCCTTCCAAGAGCTCCAAAAATCACCCAACCAAATGAAAAATAAGTGAAATGAACCCAAACCCCGATTTAAAAACATATTCTGCCAAGCCCGACCTTCGCACCTGCGGTCAAATAGCCGCTTCTGCGACTCCGCACTTGCGGAAATTCCATCGCAGGTGCGGCTTCAGCTTGGCCCAACAATCCCCGCATCTGCGTGTCCACTTCTGCGGTCACCAAGCGCTTCTGCGCTTGAGCACTTGCACATTTATGCCCGCTTCTATGGCCCAGGCCTTTTTGGCCAGCCTCCGCTTCTGCGACCCACAAGGCCGCTTCTGTGGCTCCGCACCTGCGGCCCTAACCTCGCAGGTGCGGTTACACCAGAAGACATCAGCCTCAGTATTTCTTCCAAGTCCAAACTCGATTCGTTAACAATCCAGAATCCATTCGAGGCCCTCAGAACCTCAACCAAATATACCAACACATCCCAAAATACATTACGAACTTAGTCGAGCGTTTAAATCACATCAAACAATGCTAAAAACACGAATCACCCTCCAATTCAAACTTAATGAACTTTGAAACTTCAAACTTCTACAATCAATGCTGGAACCTATCAAATCACGTCCGATTGCCTCAAATTTTGCACACAAGTCACATTCGACATTACGGAACTACTCCAACTTCCGAAATTGGAATCCAGCCCTGATATCAAAAAGTTCACTCCCGGTCAAACTTCTCAAAAACCTTAAAATTTTTAACTTTCGCCAAATGACCCAAAAATGAACTACGGACCTCCAAATCCACATACGGACGCGCTCCCATTACTAGAATCGCCTTACGGAGCTATTCCCATACTTGAAATCCCAAACAAACATCAATAACATTGAAATGCACTTCAACCCAAATTTAGGAAATTCTTCCAAAAATGCTAACTTCCATAATAAGCGCCAAAACGCTCCCGGGTCATCCAAAACCCGATATGAACATACGCCCAAGTCCAAAATCATCATACGAACCTGTTGGAACCTTCCAATCCCGATTCCGAGGTCGTTTACTCAAAAATCAAACCTTAGTCAATTCTTCCAACTTAATGCTTCCGAAATTAGAATTTTCTTCCCAAACTAACTCTGAACTTTTCGAAATTCAATTCCGACCATACGTACAAGTCATAATACCTGAAGTGAAGCTGCTCAGGGCCTCAAACCGCCGAACGATGTGCTGGATCTCAAAACTACCGGTCGAGTCGTTACATTCTCTCCTACTTATACATACGTTCGTCCTCGAACGTGCTAAAAATTGCTCTGGAGTTGTCCGAAATCATTGTTTAATACCTTGTGCACCTACCCGTGCTACCACAACCCAGTTAAGCACATTAACTCAAGCAAACCCAAAAATCCTCACTTTTATCTAGTCAAATAAGCCTTAGAGCCAAATTCAAACATCTGAAATCCTCTACCAGGTCTGTTTCCAACATACGAACACCGTATCCATCACTACACGATGTACCAATACATGATTGCATACCTTTACTGAATTCATACCATGCACCGTGTAATTCACATGACCATAATAACATCCTCCGATAACAATAGCCAAAATTCCATGAATCTGATGCCCACAATACACTTCATGACACGTATAAGTCTTGTTCCAACTCTTGAAATGCTGCCACGACAGAAAAGATGTGCAAAAATTCATAACCAATTACCGAGTCAACAAACCACTGGGTTTCTTCTCTTGACAAGGACCATTACCCCATTATGAACCAAATAACAATATTTTCTGTTTAATACTCCTCATATAATTCGATCGCACTGATCCCAGGTCCAATAATCTTGTCTCATCCAATATAAGTTATTCCGGCAATAAGCCACCACAAACACTACCAAAGGTCTCATATGATGCCACCATGTGCCTACAATCCAAAAAATCGCATGTGATACATAAGGAAAAATGAACTCCGGAATGAACTGCTCAACCCACGTGACTAATTAAACAACCGAAAAGATGTTATGAACCTTCCTCAGAAAATGAGAAGCAAAACACAAAAGAATAGGTATAGGGAACCATACTCAACATCACATTGTTGCGACGTGCAACCCGATCCACACATGTCACCGTGGCGGCGTGCAACCCGATCGAACCATGATATCCATTGCGGCGTGCAACCCGATCCAAACAACATCTCCATAGCGGTGTACCACCCGATCCGCACATAGTAATAAATGGGGAAATACCCATGAAGGCAAAAATGTTTATACTTTACGAAATTCCCGAATATCACCATAAGCACGCCAAGTGCATAATACAAATCCTGAAAAGACGGGTAGTGTCATACGCTATAAAACTCAAGCACAACTAAGGTGCGATATATGATCTGCATCTCGAGAGCCATATCGCTGGCATAAATCCACCGCTACGGGGGACCTCAACACATTATACAAATAATCAAGCTGTCTCACAACCCACACGGCACAATAGAGTATTACATGAAGTAGCTAACGACGAAATTAACATCCAACACCTGAATACTCCTCCATAAGGAATGATATGCTGAATGAACACACCCAGGCTGGTGTAGAGTACATATCCACATTTGGACCCATCAACGGACCCCAAACCGATTCTGATCATACCATGCTTGGGCAAATACCCTCTCAAGAATCCACAATGACCTTTTTTCCATGACACACAAGAACAACCATCAAATCCGGAACAAACTTCGACAATTCACAATCAACCAAATAGAGCGCCTTTCAGGACTAAACTCTCACATCAGTGATAGTACCAAAATCTCCATACTTGGTTTCAATCTTTAATCAATCAAGTGACTACAGGTCACACTTATACCGTCCTCCCGTGGGATACACTGCCACGACCTTCCGCACCAGGTAACAAGTCTACACATCCATACCACTGGCCACACTAATGCTGTAAAGCAGATCAAGAAGCCGCAAATCAGTACACAAAGCCTTTTACACAGGACACGAATCTCAGGTGACGCTAAACACAATACCAGCTTACTCTAAACATCTGAATTCTTCCCTGATCATCCGAGCTCGTGACATTCTTGTCAACACCGATATGCAACCTTGATCCTCAGCTTCCAAATTTCCCATGCCGCTCACTGCACCTAACATGCCAATACGTGAGAGTACCAGAATTCCATAATAACCCCAGTTCCCCTAATAGAATAAATACTTCATCATATAGAAACCTTTTACTTATATCATTTCAGAAGAACCAATGCAACACGTAATTAAATTCCCAAACCGCAAAAAATACAACCTCATGTCGTGATTTAAACTGCGATAACTCTTCCGAAAATCCCTTTACACAACAAAGCCATACGAATCGAATACCTCCCAAATTAACCAAGTTGTGGTGGCGCTCAAGCCCAAGTGTATAACCACAAACCTCATGTATAACTTCACGCTGGAGAAACTGGTCACTGCCATATCTTTGCCGATTCAACCATTACCAACCGAGCCACTTCTTCTACTTTACTCGGGACTTAGCTTAGGAATAATAATAATATCTCCATTTAAAACATAACGAACCCAAATCTGCACTCATGTGAGTGGCCCTATTTCATGAGACCACGTTGTCTCAAAACTCATGAACTAACTCATACCCTCATGGTGCTCACATTCGCATCTTCAACTGGTACACCCGTTCTGATAATTCCTCTACGAATCCAAAGTTAGTTTCTCCCATTCCTCCAATGTTACACCGCAGACCGATGATAACATAGAATACTCCAAGCCCATTTCATAATCCACTGCAAAAGATCGATACTTAACCGTACTACTGGCTCGAAATCCTTAGTCACCGCATTGTCGAGAGTCACCCACTCTAACTTGTTCCCGGATATAATCAAACTCCATGGCCCTGCTGGCACATGAACACCCTCTCAAAGAAGCAACCAGCTGAATTCCTTTCCTTGTACATCATATCTACATGAGGCATTAACTCTAAGTCTTCCCAAAACCTGAACATGAACCGATAAAATATAACACACATTCCTCAAACCCTTGGCTCAAATCACCACTGATATTCTCCTCCCTTAGTCGAAGCAACCCACCAATATGCCTATAACCATAAACCACACAAGTAGATGACCATGCAATCCAATCGTAGACGGAGGGACTCTCCCACTTAAGCTTGAAGCTACCATTACATGACCCTGTAACCTACCAAGATTCCTTCTTCCTTACTGACATGACCTTGCGCAATCGACCAGCCAAATTCTTTGAAATCTTCTTGTCAAACATTTCATGAACATTCTGAATCACTAGCCACATTCACATATTCGACCTCTTACTAGATAACCAGTAGAATTCTTCGTAAAAGCTTCGTCGACACCACGCAACTGCCAGCCTGCTCACAGGAGATAACTCACCTGTGGATAGTCCATGCCGACACCTTCCATCGACGCTGCACTGAGTACCATTACTATGAAATCCTTAAACCATCCTGAGCCCGTGCTCATTCACCAGTTGTACGAGCCAGTTCACTCCCCATTGACATCAACTAAACGTGTGACGATACATTCCAATCCAAAGTCATGTTGTATTCTTCTTCATATCAAGCAACTCCTTCCTGTCGCACCCAATCTTCCTCAATATAGCAGCCAATATTCCAAATCAAGCACGTAGACCTAGTCACTATCCACCATGAATCCCAAATCACTCTAACTTCCCCCAAGGCGTGTGTCTATCCCACCACAGAACCTGTATGCTGCTCTACCACACTCCCACTTTGGTCAAACCCTCTCCTTTAAGCAACTACCCGACTTCTGTTTCTCATACTTGGCCTTCTAGAAATTTAACCACCGCAAGACACCTCCCATATGTCCTTCCTCATCCTTCGCGGCCCAGTTATTGCCTTAACTCAATATCTATATCTGTAGCACTTGAACCAATAGATCAATGCCTACTTTAAACCTCCCCGAAGATCATCTTCCTTGAGCCCTCAACACCCGGGCCACCGATTATGTTACAACCCAAATTCGCATACCATAGATCACGCCGTAAGTTAGTCGACGTAAATCCAAGAAGAGATTATCTTTGAGATGATAAGAAGTGAATCCTATTGGTCTTAAATGATACAAGGGTGTATAAGAGTGGTTAACAAGTATTTGAAGTTAAACGAATCAAGGATGTTGTAACCCGTATTTTCGGGTAACACTAGAGGTGATTAGTTGTCCCAAGAGGTCTTGTTTTAATGTATTTGAATCATATAATATCCGCATCATAAGTCTTGAAGTCAAGCGAGTTATGAAACAAAAGTCGATAAAAGTTGTCGCAACTTAGGTTTATAATTTTACTTAAACTTTAGGTCAAATGTTACTGCATTTTTCTCCCAATGTGCTTGGAATTATGGGGTGATCTACCTATCAAATTGAAGATCTATGAGTCTAGTTTCCAACGCATTAAACCGTTCATTGATACGATCTCGGAATAGAGAGATATTCGCGTTTTCGCGAGAGTGCGCCAAGCTGCTCTCTATGGGGCCCACAAAGGCGGTTTAAGACATATGGACATATATAAGATACCTCAACCCCGTTTTAAGTCATTATTTTTCAGTATATTCAGACCTTATAACCCTAAAAACAGTCTCTCAAGGTTCTCTCATGATCCAAGACCCAAACAAAGGGCAAACAACACAAATCAAATGTCGGGAATCCCGTGGCGCTAGTAAGTTTCTTGTTCTTCTTGTTGTTGCTGATTTTTGTGTTGTTCCAGCTCGTGTGGGAGGTTGTTTTAAGTGTTTTATGTCCTGTAAATACACCTTCAAGTTTTTAATATCAACCCTAGGTGATTTCAAGTCTTCTAAAGTAATTCTAGTGCCGAAAAACCCGAATTAATTGCTAGTTTCGCTTCCTTGTTCTTGTGGCAGAATTGAAGGGATATTTCGTGGAAAATTAAGGTCAAATTGGAGTTGTTATTTCTGTTTAAAGGTAAGTAACCTCTTACTCTATATATATTTAAGATTATCCAAGTTGCAGCTAAGTCGTTGAAGCTAGAACTTGTGAAATATATATCGAAAGGCTTGGTAGTAATGTTGTTGGTTGGTGGACTATTTTGGAGGCTCAATATGATTATTAATGATGTTGTTTGGGCTGTTTGGTGATTGTATTGACTTGTGGGAAGTCATATAAATAGGGGAGGTGCTGTCCGTTTCATCGTAAAATAGGTTGCGGTCGATACATAATAGTTACGACGCTTAAACGATAATGATAGTGTCATTTGTCTTATTGTAGACTAAGGAGTCGTGACATTTGCATAGCTTGAGGTTGGGCAGTATATACAAGGTATGTGAGGCTATCCCCTTCATTCTTTTGCACGACTCCGATTGTACATAATGTAATGAACGAGCTCCCAAAGATACTCTACTCTTAGAAGCTAGCAGTACTTACATTGCTGCCCTTCTTATGAAACGATTGATATTGATGTTACTTCTATTATTCTTATATTATCAATGTTGTTGGTAGTTCCTGATTCTTATAAGATTCTTGATGAAGAGTTAATCCTAATAACGTGTACGAAGGATACCGACCTTACGTCTGAGTCCAGCATGCATCATATATATGTATCTATTTTACTCTACCGAGCCGCGCTATAGTCGGCCGGGTATGGCACCTATTGTGAAACCACTGATCAGTTGGGTTTTACCGAGCTCCACGTGGCCGGGTACGATTTTACCGAGCCCTATGATGGCCGGGTACATTTTACCGAGCCTATTATGGCCGGGTACGATATGATGATGGTGATGCCCACAAAGGCGTATGTTTTAAAAGTTTATGTATATATATGTATGTATCATGTATTTCATGTCAGTAGCCCTCAGAGGTACCCAGATGTCACAGGTTGTATATTCTCTATCCCTGTTTACATTACTGTTCTTACTTATGCTTTCTTGCCTCACATACTCAGTACTTTATTCGTACTGACATCCTTTTTATTTGTGGACGCTGCATGTCGTGCTGCAGGTCCTGATAGACAGGTAGACGTAGCTCCCCCACCACAGTAGGCTGTCCAGTTCAGCGGTTATTGGCGAGATCCCTTCTCCGGACTTGCCGTGGTCTTGGTATGCATTTTTGTTATAGACATTATGGGTATGTCGGGGCCCTGTTCCGGCAATGTTGTAGCACTTATGTTCCTTTAGAGGCTCATAGACAGGTGTCGACTTATGTATGGTTTAGAATGCCTTGTCGACTGATTTTTGTTGTATAGTCTTTCATGGCAGCATGGTAGCTCGTACCTTATATATAGTTTCTTGACAGTCTTGTCGTCCCATGTTATGTATGTTCATGACATTATCTTTCATTGTTGGATGTTCATGATCCATGTCTACTATTTATATGGATCTTGTCGGCCCTTAAAGATAATAAAGAAGGTTAGATAAAATGTACGTTGGTGCTCGGCAAGTATGGCCCGGGTGCTAGTCATGACCCTCCAGTTGGGTCGTGACAGATTAAGTCCTGAACCACTGCTCACTGCGATCTCTGTCAGCCGCTTCCCCGACACTATTTCACACTACCCTGCCCCGAAGGCAAATTGATGAAGACCATAACATCGGCGAACTTAACATATTCAATCCAGGGCAACGACACCACATCACAGATGAAAATTCCACCATGCTCGAAATACCAAGTCTCGTTACTCCGTCAACCCAAACCTGAACATTCATAGTCCGAGTGCCTTTCCTCCGCTAGAAATAAAATACTGGATCTCTGAGTCATGCACTGGTTAAACCTCCTTCCAAGTCATTCACTACTTCGACGCATAGAAAAGCATCCTATCATTACACAAACACGGTGCGATAGCAATGCATGAATCATAATAACAATCAATGCCAAACCTCAAAACCTTATGTAATACTGATACTGACTGCAACGACAGAACGGCCTTCCGCAAGGCGATGACAATAGCCCAATCAAATAAGCAGGGAGAAACATCCTGCACCACATCTGTAATACCATTAAAATTCCTCGATTCCCAAATTATAACAAGCGCTTCACGTCGTATAATACTGAGTAGGAAGGGAATGAAGGCATAAGCCTCAAAGGAATCGAATTGCACGATGCAGAATCAAGAAGGGAAGTGCTCCTAACAATCATGTAGCCTCTCGAAGATAAGTACAGATGTCTCCGTACCGATCCGCAAGACTCTAATAGACTCGCTCATGACTCGTGAGACCTAAGTGAACCTAGTGCTTTGATACCATGTTGTCATGACACAAAATCCATTAAAGGTCGTGATGGCGCCGGACACCGTTGTCAGGAAAGCCAAAAATAAATACTTTATTTGGTTCTCATTTTAATAATTCTGAAATCATATTTTCTTCAATTAAATAGTAAAAGATGGAATTTATAAAATAAATAATAATATATTTAACAATTTCAATACAGGACAACCCATAACCACCCTATAACCCGGTGTCACAAGTGCATGCGCCTCTACTGGGGATGTAAAATAACATACAACATCTGTCCAAAATACAAATTTGGACCGGAGAAATATAAATACTCTGAAAGAGACTCTGCTGGTTGTGGATCGTAGTATAGAATGCAGCTCACCTAAGTCCCCACAATAACCGCGCCTCTGCGCCCACAAGGCCACTAGACATATATGTACTTGCACAAACATGTGCATCAAGTGTAGTATGCGTATGTAAATCAACGCGTACCCAGTAAGTTTTCCGCCTAACCTCGAAGAAGTAGTGATGAGGGGTCGACTTCGACACTTAATATGGCCTATAAATAAAATATCAATGATATAATTAGGCATGGATTACGTAGAATGGTTGTAAGCTCAATATCATGAAATAAGTAAACATTTCTTTTGTTCATAAGATATTTCCAAATTTATTTTCGTCATTTAACATTTTTGGACCTCGGGCTAATGAAAGCAATATAAATTATTATCAATTTCAAAGATATATCATGCGCAAATCATGTCGAGGTCGTACGGCCCGGTCCAACATAAATATTTAAATTGTGCATTATCGAGGGTCGAACGACGCGAACCATAGATGCATCTATTTAACCTGCCGAGGCATTCGGCCCACTCCATAAAAGAGAAAATACAATTTAAAATAACCAAATTCAAGATTTACTAAGGGCAACTATTCAATAAAAATACAAATTCCCATTTACGGTCAAGAAGAACGAAGTTTAACCGTTTAAAGTTCCTTTACCAAGTTTCGATATGATTTAAGCAATTTAAATTAACAAGTAGGATGCAAGCATCGCAATTATAACATGATCTGGGTCCTAGACTACCCGAACATAAGCATATTAGTAGCTACGCACAGACACTCGTCACCTCGTGCGTACGTAACTCCCCACAAATAGAAGCACATATTGAATTATTTCACCTACGGGGTTAATTCCCTCTTACAAAGTTAGAAAGGGGACTTACCTCGCTCTGAAATTCCACAACCGGCTCCCAAGCTCTGCCCTTCCAACAACTCAAACCGATGCCCAATGCCCCAAAACTAGTCAATAAATGTGCAAACCCATAAATATATACTCTAATACTCATTATAATTCAATTTACAAAAATTCCGAACTCCGCTTGAAAAGTCGATAAAAATCACCCTCGGGCCCACGTGCCCGGATTCCGAAAATGTTCGAAGATAAACTTTACCCATAACACCACGAACTCAAATATATAATTTATTCCAAATTCCATGTCCAACTTCATGGTCAAAATCCAAAAATACCAATTTCTAGGTTTTTCTTCAAA
The DNA here is from genome assembly GCF_000715075.1 of Nicotiana tabacum. NCBI lineage: Eukaryota > Viridiplantae > Streptophyta > Magnoliopsida > Solanales > Solanaceae > Nicotiana > Nicotiana tabacum. Next base: position 45,597,924 of record NC_134093.1, on the reverse strand, counting down.
ATCCCAAATTTCTACTAATTTCCATGTCTAAATCCTTATATAATCCAAGTATTTAACTTGCAATAGGTGGGAATCACTTACCTTGACATAGATGACGAAACTTCCCTTCCAAGAGCTCCAAAAATCGCCCAACCAAATGAAAAATAGGTGAAATGAACCCAAACCCCGCTTTAAAAAAATATTCATCCCAGCCCGACCTTCGCACATGCGAAAATTCCATCGCAGGTGCGGCTCAAGCTCGGCCCAACAATCCCTGCATCTGTGCCCCATGTAGCCCATCTGCGCGTCCACTTCTGCGGTCACCAAGCGCTCTGCGCTCGTGCACCTGCGCGTTTATGCCCGCTTCTACGGCCCAGGCCTTTTTTGGCAGCCTCCGCTTCTGCGACCCTCATGGCCGCTTCTGCGGCTCCGCACCTGTGGCCCTAACCTCGCGGGTGCGGTTACACCAGAAGACATCAGCCTCAGCATTTCTTCCAAGTCCAAACTCGATCCGTTAACCATCCGAAATCCACCCGAGGCCCTCGGGACCTCAACCAAATATACTAATACGTCCAAAAACACATTACAAATTTAGTCGAGCCTTTACATCACATCAAACAACGCTAAATACGCAAAGCACCCTCCAATTCAAACTTAATGAACTTTGAAACTTCAAACTTCTACAATCAATGCCGGAACCTATCAAATCACGTCCGATTGACCTCAAATTTTGCAAACAAGTCACATTCGACATTACGGACCTACTCCCACTTCCGAAATCCGAATCCGGCCCCGATATCAAAAAGTCCACTCCCGGTCAAACTTCTCAAAAACTTTCAAATTTCTAACTTTCGCCAAATGACCCCAAAATGACCTATGGACCTCCAAATCCACATCCGGACACGCTCCCAATACTAGAATTGCCTTACGGAGCTATTTCCAGACTCGGAATCCCAAACAGGCATCATTAATATTGAAATGCACTTCAACCCAAATTTAGGAAATTCTTCCAAAAATGCTAACTTCTATAATAAGCGCTGAAATGCTCACGGCTCATCCAAAACCCGATCTGAACATACGTCCAAGTTCAAAATCATCATACAAACCCGTTAGAACCTTCCAATCTCGATTCCGAGGTCGTTTACACAAAAATTAAACCTTAGTCAATTCTTCCAACTTAAAGCTTTCAAAATTAGAATTTTCTTCCCAAACTAACTCCGAACTTCCTGAAATTCAATTCCGACCATACGTACAAGTCATAATACCTGAAATAAAGCTGTTCAGAGCCTCAAACTGCTAAACGATGTGCTCGAGCTCAAAACGATCGGTCGGGTTGTTGCAAACTTCTTTCGCGATCATGAGCCTTTCTTCTGTTGCATAGTTTTTAACCTCCCTCCTTACCCTCTAGTATAGAAATAGAAACATCACAACAATTTCAAAAAATAGAAACACAGACCAAAACATCAGCTCTAAGAATGTTGAAGTTCACCAAATACAGAACAAAAACTTTAGCGCTACGAATACTGAAGTTCAGCAAATACAGAACAAAAACTTCAGCCAAAACATGCTATAGTTTTACAAATACAGAACACAACCTCAACTACAAGAATGTTGAAGTTCATCAAAAAATAAAATAAAAACTGCAGACAAAACATACTTTACTTTTACAAAATACAAAATAAAACTTCAGCTCCTAGAATGCTAAAGTTCATCACAAACAGAACAAAAACTGCAGACAAAACATATTGTAATTTTACAAAACACAGAACAAAAACTTCAACTCAAAAAATAATGCTGGAAGTTCAGAAAAATTAAGAATAAAAATATCACATAAAACATTCTATAATTAAGCAAAAAATAGTATGAAAAACTTCAGATTAAACACACCAAAAAAAACTTACACGGCATATTGTGTTGACTAATTCATCGTCAAACGCCATTGTAAAATGACTCTGGGTACGAGGTGATTCTCCAATTATAGGAGTTCGATTGGTTCTTTTGATAGACTCCGACTACATGGTGATTCACTAGTTGAAGGAACCGGATTCAGTACCTTCAACGAATGCGACTGCATGGTAATTATCCAACTAAAGGCATTGAATTCATTTTCTCTTTGGTAGGAATTATATCCAATACCCTAAATGTCTGATATTTCTGTTTAATATAAAAAAGTATATAATCAGAAATAAAATAAAACTGATACATCAATATATTAACAAAACTATAGAAAAAAAAGAAAAATAAAGAACATTAACTTACACCATGATTACTGAAGTAATCCCTATGAAGTTTTTAAATTTAGGCTCTCCCAAATATGTATAACGTAACATCCTGGGAACCTGAGGGGCATCAAGAAAGTCATCATCTTTTAAATACTTGTCCCGAATATTTGGGAAGCGCTCTTAGAACCAAACACATAATGGATATGGAAATCCGCCTAAAGTATACTCAGTTGAATTATTTTTGTCGTAGTTGTCCAAAGCATATTTCATTGAGGTAATAAGCTTCTCATAAGATGCATTACCCCAAAGATAATTAAGACAAGCCTCATCGTCTTCAACAATAGCTGCATACTCCTCCAACACAGTTAATTCATTCTTTCTTCCGAACAAAATAGACTCCACAACAAGAATTTTCATAAGCTTCACATCATCTTCATCTCTCTTGCATACGTGTTTGAAATTCACATAATCCTTTTAATTTGATTCCGTATCATATACTCTCGAATGTCCTTCAAGGTCACACCCTTAGACTTTCCAAAATAGCGCTTCAAAATCTTACTCTCTTGTTTAATTGATTTTCCAACATTATGTGATGTGATCCTTAAATCGCACATAATGTGAAAGTGTTCAAGGCTGAATGATATATCACAACCAAAAATCTTGAAACTAATGGAATCTCGATCATTGGTGAATACGCGAGAAAGAATCAAACAATGAACCAACTTCATGCTGCAATAGAAATTCTCCATAGTCATAATATACTGAAATGTACCATTATTCAGCTTCTCCAGTTGTGCAAGAGTCAAGAAAGTTACAATTAAACCCTTCAAATCGTGGTTCCCCTTCCCGTAAGCACAACAATTAAACCAATCTCGCATTATATCTCTCCCCTGGTTTTGTAGGTACAGCAACAGGGACGAAACGAGCTTTACGTATTCTAGATGCTTTAGGTTCTTTAGGATCTCTAGGTGCTTTGGATTTCGTAGATGCCATCTATTCAAAAAAATTAAAGGTTGAAAAAATAACTTCAGAACATTATTAAAAAAATAAGTTAAAACTTCAGCACAATTTGGCTTAAGTTATATTTTAAAGCCATCTAAGTTAAGAGAAATACAGAACAAAACTCCAACTCTAAGAATGCTGAAGTTCAGCAAATACAGAACAAAACTCCAGCTCTAAGAATACTGAAGTTCATCAATTACAGAACAAAAACTTCAGCCAAAATATGTTGTAGTTTTTACAAATACAGAACACAAATTCAACTCCAATAATGCTTAAGTTCATCAAAAATAAAATAAAAACTGGAGACAAAACATACTTATACAAAATAAAAAATAAAACTTCATCTCCTAGAATTAAGTTATCCTTAAAGTATTATAAACTTCATACTCTAATAACATCATCTATTTAAGTCTCAAAATTTTTAAAAATTTTAACGTCTCCAAAAATCACTGAAAAATATATAGAATTTTCATAAAAAACACAAACACAATTTCAAAAAACCTAAAAACACTAATCGTAAAAGTAAAACCTACAAAACTAATGCACTAATCAAAGTAAACCCTAGGAAACTATTTTAGCACAAATAAAAAAAAAATGATTCAACTAAGATTACTATCAACAAAAAACCCAGAAATTAAATTATAAAACTAATCCTAAATTAAAACCCCATATAAAGTTAATGCAATATACAAAAGCAACCATTAAAATCGTACATGTGATTATACTTAATGTTGTTGGGAAATAAACAGTCGCAAAAGCAAGAAGAATGGAATGTCGAAAACCATTTGATTTCAGAGAAGAACAAATCAAAACCGCGAAGAAGGAGAGAGAGACATAGAGACAAGAAACAATATGTCGTATACTTGGAGATAAAGTTGTCTTTTACTAAAGAAGGGCAAAATCATCTTTTTAAAATGCTTTTAACAAAAAAACGGGTACAGAGAAAAAATAAAACGGGTACAAGTTAAAAAGGGGTGCCCAAATAGGGCGCCCCCATGCAATTTTTACCTTTTCGTTTCCTTCTAAACACATAGTCCATTTTGATTTAAGGATTTTGATTCTGGCCCTTTTACTCTATTACAATTACAGCCTTCAATGCACCTTACAGTCATAACCACTTTCAATTGAGTAACTGAGGCTACTGATTTTTCGGAAATTTTTACTTGCACAAGTAGCCACTTATTGTTTCAAGTAAAAAATAATCACTTTTCGTATTAAACAAAAAACTTTGCAGAGATGGCCACTGTCCAAATCGGGTTTTAATTACACAAAAATATAGGTTTTATTTACATGCTGAGATAGGTATACAAATATAACCAAAAATTTTCAAATAGGCAACATTCAAGGAAACTAATAACTTTTATCTTAAAACATGATTTTACACTTATAATCACTTTCAAATTTAGGTCATATGACTCTCAAATCTGACCAACAGTGGTCAGATCTGTGAGATCTAACCTCTTGACCATCAAGGATAACACTTTTCACTGTCACAATTTTCAAATCAAGAAATCAGAACGTCCTAGCAGACATTTACATACCAATTTACATCTAAATAAATTATTTAATCACATACAACAAGCCACTACAACATACTAGTTAGAACGCGTCCCAAATTAATTAAATTATATTTGATTTCAATCTGAAATTTACACTAGAAGTAGAGAAGTACCTATTTCAAAAGTAAAGAAAGAAAAACACATAAAATTTATTTCTGGCCTTGTAAGCAAGAACCACCAGAAACAACAATAATCCAACAGTAACCGATGAGTAGAAACAACCATAATCCTCGAGAAATCAAGCCCCGATAAAATCAAACTAGTGATGTTGAATTCCCAGATCTTTGAATCCCAAGTTAAAAATAGAGAAACCAGAAATTTGTGAGGTATTTTTGAAAGCCTTCAAACTGCCGAAATTACTTTTTGTTGCTAAGTTTTCAGCCTCTCCCTATCACAACTTAAAGTCCCTCCTTGGGAGTCGTGATGACACATAATCCCTAATATATACGGGTGAAATCGCACCCATAAGCCGGTCCGATTTTCGATAAAATAAATCGAGTAAGGAACGCGATGACAAGAAACCGAAATCGAGGTAAGGGACTCATCGAGTCAGGCACCAGGGGCATGACGCCCGGCCTCGATTATATCGAGGCCATGACCCCGGGATCGGTCCAAATCCCAAAAAACTTCGGAGAGCATTATTGGGCAATCAAACACGACTAACGGAAGGCCGTAATATCCGTGACCAACCGAGTATCACGGCACGGATCTCGGCATGTACCAGCGGGAATCCAGTATTAGATAAACGGGAGATTTTTACCTTTTATGGAATTGTACCTAGAGTGGGATTCCCCTACTATATAGGGGGGAGGGGATCTAATTATTCATTGAAGACATTGTAACACGCATCACAAAGCAATATACTATTATTTTTTTGTTATTCATAGCTCTTACGTTGTTAATCATGCAACGACCCGACCGGTCATTTTGAGAACTAAAGTCCCGTTCGGCGGCATAAGGTCAGCTTCGTATTATGTGTTATAACTTGCTTGTTTGGCCGAGTTCAGTTTTCGGATGATTCGGGGTAAATTTTGAAGAAGGATTCTTGTTTTAGAAGCTTAAGTGGTAAGACTTTACCGGAATATGACTTTTGTGTAAACGACTCCAGAATGGGGTTTTGACAGTTCCAATAGCTTCATATGATAATTTTGAACTTAGGTATGCGTCCGGATTTGGATATGGATGTCCGTAGGGTAATTTGATGCATTTTGGCGAAGGTTGGAAAAGTTGAAGTTTTGGAAGGTTGAGAGGTTTGGCCGAGAGTTGACCTTGGTGATATCGGGGTCAGAATAGGATTCAGAGAATTGGATTAGCTCTATATGTCATTTGAAACTAGCATGCAAAATTTGGCGTCATTCCGGGTTGATTTGATATGTTTCGGTGCGAGTTTTATTAGTTAGGAGATTTGGAAATTTATAAGTTTGATTCGTGGTGCGATTTATAGTTTTGACATTGGTTAATGTGATTTCAGACCTCGAACGGGTCCATATTATATTATAAGACTTGTTGGTATATTCGGACAGGGTCCCGAAGGGCTCGAGTGAGTTTCGGACGAGCTTCGGATCAATTGGAACATTTTTGGGTAAGGCTGGCTTGGGCTGAGTTCTGGTGTGGTCGCACCTACGGACCAGGGGGCGCAGGTGCGATGGTCGCAGGTGCGATGATGGAGGCGCAGAAGCGAGTAAGGATGGGCTTGGGAGGCTTCGCAGGTGCAGGAGATGGGCACGCTCCTGCGGCTTCGCAGAAGCGATATGCTGGTCGCATAAGCGACTTGTTGCGTAGAAGCGACTTGGGGCGTCGCACCTGCAGTTGCACTGAAGCAAAAGAAGGTACGCAGGTGCGAGAGGTTGGCTGTTGAGTGAAATCCGTAGATGCAGAAATTTGCTCGCAAATGCGAGTGCGCAAGTGCGCAAATCCTGTCTGTAAAAGTGGAAGGCACTGGGCAGAACATATATTTCGAAGGGGTTTGAGGATTTATTCATTTTTGGAGTTGTAGACCTCGGTTTTGGGAGATTATGCGTGGGTTTTTCTAGCAACTCATTGGGATAAGTGTTCTCTACCCGAATCTTGTTATTTTTCATGAATCCATTGCTATTTTCATCATTTAATTAGTGAATTAAGTTGAAAATTTAGGGAAAATTTATAGAAATCTTTCAAAATGTAAAATGATGATTTAAAGGACGAATTGATATCGGAATTTGGTAATTATTGTATGGTTGGACTCGTTATTGAATAGGTGTTCAGGTTTTATAATTTTGGTCGGGTTCTGAGATGTGGGCCCAGGTAGAATTTTGGAGCGATTTTTCAATTCTTAGCTATAGTTATTTAAATTAGTTTCCAATAGTTATATTATAGTATGAAATTGTTTTGGCGAGATTCGAGTCGTTCGAAGTTGGAAAATCGGGGGAAAAGGATTAGATTGATTGAGCGTGGTTTGAGGTAAGTATCTTGCCTAACCTTGTGTGGGGGAAACTACCCCTTAGAATTTGAGTCTTTGGTGCTAATTGTGTCATGTGAAGTCTGCGTACGCGAGGTGACGAGTACGTGCTCGGGCTTATTTGTAGAAATTTTTTAGGGCTCTTAGGTTCTTATGTTCATTAGATATGAAGTTATTTTTTTTATATTAAATCCCCCATTTACTAAATTCACCCTTACATGTCTTAATTGGAAGTAATTGCTTCATGTTTTACCGTTATTGTCGATTAAACTCTTATGTGCCTTGACTGAAGTTGTTGCCTCTTTTATTGCTATGCTATACTTCTCGTAATTGTTTATCCTTGATTGAAGTTATTATTATCTTTTCCATAATCTGCTTATCCTTAATTGAATTTGCTGAATTTCTTCCATAATTGCTCCACCCTAAGTGAAGATTTGTTATCCCTTATCATTGTTGACTTACCACTAATTAGAGTCATTGATTCATGTTATCCCTCTTATCGTTGAATTGTACTTATGTGGTATCATTGCTACACATTATCCCTTCCTTGTCGAGCTATTGCTATGTTGTACCATTATCTCCTGTTGTGTCTTTTCTTGTGAGTTCGTTCTTTCGCCTTTTTATGTTTTGGAGTTCTTGAGTTGAATTACTTGTTGTACTCTTGTGTTATTGTCGTTGTTGTTGTTGTGGTATTCAGTGTCATATGGAATGAGGTTTCTGTTGTGCGGATGTTATTGTGGCACGAGGTTTCTGCCGTGTGGATTTTATTATGGCACGAGGTTTCTGCCGTGCGGATGTTATTGTGGCACGAGGTTTCTGCCGTGCGGATGTTATTGTGGCACGAGGTTACTGCCGTGCGGTTGTTATTGTTTGCATGAGGTTTTTGTCGTTCCGTTGTGATTCATTTACGATTTGAGAGGGAGGGCTCTGTTGACATTTCCCCTTTTTCTGTGCACTTGTCTTTGATTGTTGTTTTCTTAGCATACTATTAATTGTCTTCCTCTGTGTTGCATTATTTGTTTGGTTCTGTGTAGCTAACTTTGTTGTGCTAGTCGTTGTTTCAACTTCATTGCTGCTTTTAGTACTCTGTACATTTGTTTGGTGATCGTTTCTCATGTGCCATTCATTGTCTCTACTCTTATCAGTTGACTTGAACTGTAGTAGCACACTTGCACAAACATACACATAGTTAAATCACCCTATAGATTTAAGAAGAGTAATCATGATGTTGTTGTAATGATCCAACCGGTCGTTTCGAGTATTACAACCTTGTTTCCCCCATTTACTGCTCAATTTATGCCTTACAGTTGATTTATGACTTACCGGGTTAGTTGGTTCGGGTCCGGAAGGATTTCAGCGTGAAATGAGACACTTAGTCTCTTAATTGAAAATATAAGTTGGAAAAGTTAACCGAATATTGACTTATATGTAAACAACCTCAGAATTGAATTCTGATGATTCCAATAGCTCCGTATGGTGATTTTGGACTTAGGAGCGTGTCCGAAAAATTATTTAGAGATCCGTAGTGGAATTAGGCTTGAAATGGCGAAAGTCGAATTTTTGGGAAGTTTGACCGGGGGTTGACTTTTTAATATCGGGGTCGAAATCCGATTCTGAAAATTGGAATAGCTTAGTTATGTCATTTATGACTTGTGTGCAAAATTTGAGATCAATCGAACGTGATTTGATAGGTTCCGGCATCGTTTGTAGAATTTAGAAATTTCAAAGTTCATTAAGCTTGAATTGGGGTATGATTCATGTTTCTAGCGTTGTTTGATGTTATTTGAAGTTTCGACTAAGTTCGTATGATGTTTTAGGACATATTGGTGCATTTTGTTAAGGTCCCGAGGGTCTCGGATGAGTTTCGGATGGTTAACGGATCAAATTCGGACTTAGAAGAAAACTGGAAATTTTTTGTCTTTTGGTGTGATCGCACCTACGAGAAATTGGCCGCAGGTGCGATGCCGCAGATGCGGCTCTTGTTTCACAGAAATGACTCACGCAGGCGCGAGCGAAGGTGCGCAAACGCGGCTCCGCATGCGCGGGCGATGGAGCACAGGTGCGGAGTTTGGGAAACCAAGTGGCTTCTACAGAAGCAGAAATTTCACCGCGGAAGCGGTTCCACAGGTGTAGATAGGGGGTCACAGGTGCGAAAATCGTGGGCAGTGTACAAAACAGAGGGGTTCCGACATTTTTTGTCATTTTTGACATTTTGAGCTCGGGTTTTGGCGATTTTTTAGCAAGAAATCACGGGGAATCTTGAGGTAAGTCACTGGTGATCATTTCTACTCCATAATATTGAATTATCATCGAATAATCTGACTAGATTACATGTTTTTGAGGTGTAAATCGGGAATTTGAACCTAGGGATTTGAAAATAAGAATTGAGGGTTTGGAGATCGAGTTGAGGTCGGATTTTGGTAAAATTAGTATGGTTAGACTCATGGTTGAATGGGCTTTCGGATTTTGTAACTTTTGTCAGGTTCCGAGATGTTGGCCCCACGGGCGATATTTAGGTGAAATTTCGGATTTTGATGGAAAATTTGTATTTTCTTATATAATTAATTCCTATAATTTTTATTGACTGAATCAGATTATTTGTGGCTAGATTCGAGGCGTTGGGAGACCAATTCACGAGACAAGGGCCTAGCGGAGTAAATAATTATACGGTTTGAGGTAAGAAACACTTCTAAACTTGGTTCTGAGGGTATTAATCCCCGAATTTGGTATGATATAAATTGTTTGGAAGTGATACACACGATAGGTGATGAACATGTAGACGTGCACCACATAAATTTTATCTTGAATAAATTCTGTGAAGTTGTAAAATTAAAGAATCATGTTATTATCTGAACATGTGGCACGTGTAAGAGGGATTGAGCTGAGGTTCGTAATAAAGATCATGTTTAGGCTATGTACCGATATTTTAGGACCCATAGGTTCGTGTTGCTGTTGAATTAATTATTTCAAAAATATACATTTCACACTCAGTCATATTCGTCCATTGTGAGGATAATTATGGGATCGAGTTGCGCGCTGCAGCGGGCCATATTGGCTTTTAAATAGATTATTATTGTTCTGGATCGGGGCTGCCCTCCTGCAGCAGACCATAATGGCTTTATACATTATTATTATATGGATCGGGGCTTCTCGCTTGCAGCAAGCCTTATAGGCTTTACTATTATTTGGATCGGGGCTGCTCACCTACAACAAGCATTATAGGCTTTACTATTTTATGGATTGGGGCTGTCCGCCTGCAGCAGGCCTTATAGGCTTTATTATTATACGGATCGGGACTGCCCGCCTGCAGTAGGCCATAAAGGCTTTATATCACGCTTGAGCTAAAGGAGCCCCTCCGGAGTCTGTACACACCCCTAGTGAGCGTAGATAATTATGTATATTCGGGATGGATTTCCCATGGCATAGACTTGCCATACTTATTTATATTGTAATAAGTTTACCTAGACATGGATCTTGTCCGTATCATTTATATTTGGGGATAAATTACCCCAGGGCTCGATTGGCCTTATACGGTACTGAGTGACTGACGGTCAGTTGATGTGTATATATATACGGGTTGGAACACCCCTGGGCTGGATTGGCCATAAACAGCACCGAGTGACCGAATAATTTGTGACCAGTATTTACATGAGGTCTTTCTACTGAGATGTCATATTTCTTATATCATGCAGTATTGATCTATTTCACTTGTACTGAGTTTAACTTGAAAGCATGCCTACATTTTTGTACCATTATTTATACTGGACTGTACTTGCGGAGCTCGTCATTTCTTTCAGCTCAGAAGTTAGTCTTGCTACTTATTGAGTTAGTTGTACTCATACTACACTATGCACCTCGTGTGCAGGTCCAGATGCTCTCAGATACGGCGACTGCTAGATTTCAAAGTTAATTATGTTGGGGACTATCAAGGTAGTTGCTTGACGTCCGGAGACTTGATTCCTTTCCTGTTTAATTATTGTACTGTTCTATATTTTTAGATGGTGATTTTTATCCGTCAAACTTTGTATTCATATTAGATGCTCATGTACTCAGTGATACTAGGTTTTGGGAGTGTTTATATATGTATTTGTGAGTTTTTCTTCCGCTAAAGTTAGATATTATGTTTTCAAACTTAAAATATATATGGTTTATTAAGATCGTCGGCTTGCCTAGTATTGAGATAGGTGCTATCACGACGGGTTGGATTTTGGTTCGTGACAAGTTGGTATCAGAGCCTAGGTTGCATAGGTCTCATGAGTCATGAGCAGGTTTAGTAGAGTCTTGCAGATCGGTATGGAGACGTCTGTACTTATCTACGAGAGGCTGCCGAACCCTTAGCAAATTTCACTTTATTTTATTCAGTCGTGCGAACTTGTTGATTCCGGAAACTAAACATCCTTTTATTCTATTCTCTCACAGATGGTAAGGACACCTACTACCGGATCGGACGGTCAGCCACCAGTTCCACCAGTTAGGGCCGCAAGAGGCCGGGGCCATGGTAAAGGTCGAGGTGTAGCTCGTACCACAGTGGGACCAGTACGTGTAGTAACACCAGTTTCACCAGCTCAGGCACCAGTTGTGCCCATTGAGATTCCAGGCCTTCAGGAGGTACTCATACCCCTGTTGCCCGTACTTCAGATCAGGTAGTACAAGGACTTCAGATACCGGGGGCACTACCAGCCCAGCCGGTTGTAGCTGCTCAAGCCTCGGTAGTCCCCGTTATGGCTGATGATGAGCAGAGGAGACTTGAGAGATTTGGGAGGCTTCAACCTCCATCATTTAGCGGTGTTGAGTCAGAGGATGCTCAAGGTTCTCTGGATAAATGCCAGGGGATGCTTCGGACAATGGATATTTTGGAGACCAGTGGGGTCTCATGAGGCTTATGAGAGGCGCAGGCCGGTTGGTGCAGTACCACTTACATGGCAGGAGTTATCCATTCTCTTTTTGGAGAAGTTTGTGCCGCAGTCTCATAGAGAGAAGCTTCGCAAACAGTTTGAGCAGTTACGTCAGGATGGCATGTTCATGATGCAGTACGAGATGAGATTTTCTGAGTTGGCTCGTCACGCAATTTGGTTGGTTCCCACTAATAGAGAGAGGATTAGAAGGTTAATTGATGGCCTCACGTATCAGCTGCGGTTTCTTATGACTAGGGAGAGGGTATCTGGTGCCACTTTTGACGAGGTGGTTGACATTTCTTGATAGATAGAGTTGGTCTGTAGCCAAGAGTGTGGTGACAGGGAGGCCAAGAGGCCTCGAGGTTCGGGTGGTTTTGGTGGTATACCTTCTGTGAGACAGTTATACCACAACAGGGGTCATCCAGTTCACCGTGGTGCATCATCCAGCCATGGTTCATACAGTTTTCATCAGAGTCAGTCATCTCTCAGTACACTTCCATCCCCGAGTACGCCTCGTGCACCATCAGTTTAGGGATCATCTATAACAGGTTCTTTTTGTAGTTATTCTGGTTCTCGAGGTCCACCACAGAATTCACCACCATTCTTCGAGGGGGAGTGCTATGAGTGTGGAGAGCTAGGCCATGTGAAGAAATATTGTCCCCGCCATATGCGAGGTCCAGTTCAGCAGAGGAGTTAGGCTACTACTTCTGCACCAGTTACTCCACCACCCGCTCAGCCAGCTCGGGGTGGGGCTCAGCCAGCTAGGGGTCACCCAAGAGGGGGAGGCCGATCAGGTGGCGGTCAGGCCTGATTCTATGCTTTTCCTACCAGACCAGATGTTGTTGCTTCAGATGCAGTGATCACAGGTATTGTCTCAGTGTGCCACGGGGAGGCATCTATATTATTTGACCATGGTTCCACATATTTGTATGTTTCATAATATTCTTGTTCATTTTCTAAATATGCCACGTGAGTCCTTAGTTTCACCTTTTCATGTATCTACGTCGGTGGGCGATACTATAATTGTGTACAGTGTGTATCGGTCGTGTGTGAAAATATTTGGGGACGAGACCAGAGTTGATATTTTATTGCTTAGTATGATCAATTTAGATATTATCCGGGTATGGTGATATATCAGATTTTTTGTTATATGGCTTTGGGCCAAGTGGGGGAGTCTGCTATCTACGATTTGATTGCGCGATTATGTGCGATATTGGTTTTCGGTTTGAGGTACACTTGTGGATTAGTTATGACTTGTAGAGGTTGAGACCGGGGATGACCTAAGTAAGGAAATTTCTGGATATGGGTTATATTGCGCTTTATGAGTATATAAAAATCGTGGGATAAGTGAGTTGTTATTTGTGAATGATGTAGTGCGCCCGAAGTATGAATTTGATAGGTGGTATTAAAGTAGAGTTACTTCTTTGAGTGTTGTTGTGCTAATGGGGCACGTGTCTTTTGGCATATTTGGGCGGTGTAATGTGGATTTGAACAACGGGGGTGACTCTCGAGAAAGTTCTAATTGATTCGAGGTTGATATGTAACAATTGAGAATTTTTGGCGGATTTGTTTATGACAAAAATCTGAGATTTAAGTTGGATGGTGTCGAGACTTGTGGCATTTTCATATATCATTATGGGTTTTATATTTCGGTATCAGGAAGGTGAATGAAACGGCCTTAGACTATAATAAGGTATTTTCAGAGTGGGTGTTTCGGTTGTGGTATTTATAGGGGTAATTATGATGTAGTGAGACTTTATAGATTTTTTGGTGGCAATATTTTTGGGTTTTGGTGACCTACGTGGTTTGGTCGAGTTAGAGGAATTTAGTTCTAATAGCTTGGTTATGTGCCGATGGATTTCAAAGTATTCTTGATGGTTTCTACCATGGTTTGAACCGTATATTTTCTACTGGTGTGGGAAACGTGTTGTTTATTGTGATTTCCTCCTGGAAGGAAGCAAGAGGAAGGTTTCTAACTAACCGGGTATGTAATTTGCTAGTGACTCGGAGTTGATAATGGGATTCTTGTACTTGTCACATGATGGCATAATAGATGTGGTGTGTTGTGCGGGATTAGGATTTACATGTACAAAATGACAGTTCAGTCTTGAAGAGAATGTAACGAATGTTGGACAGGATAGTCAGTTTCAGATATTTCGATGAATGTTATAACTACTCGGTAATTCCTGAGAAGGGTGCGCATTTCAGAAGGCGCGTTCTGTTTTGACTTACGGATGTTCTTCGGTATTGCAGTACTCACCTGGTTGATAGACTACTGATATTCAAATTATTAATATGTGGCACGGAAGAATTATGAAAATATTCCTAGAGGGCTGATCGTGCATGAAGGATGTGATAGTCATTTGAATGCTAGAGTTGTGATCAGTTACGATGGTTCATGTGTACTTATTTGATTGCTCCTGTATGATATGCTTGGATTAGAAGCCTGTGACCATGCCAGGCAGATTATGTCGTTGGCACGTGAGTTGTCCGTGCGGATCCATATATTGATACTATAGCACGTGAGTTGTCTGTGCGAGTGATGTTAATATGAGCTCTAGAAGAGCTGGTTACTATTGTTAAATTTGTGTGTCTTGGTTCTACTATATATAATGAGCTTATAGCATTACAGATGTGGTAGTTCTTGTTGAACTTACAATATGGTTCTCTACTTTGAGATATCTTCCATTTTGTGTACAAGGTTGCGCAGTTGTGGATTGAGTTGTATTGTTGTGGCATGTCAATGTGATAGTTGTGTTTAATAATATAAGGTCATTGGACCTAGAATAGGTACTATCCGGTTTGATTACAGTATACTAGGAGGATAATATTGAAAGTCGGTTTAGAGAGTGATTATGGTTCTGGTTGGGGCGGGAGGGCTCCATGACTTGTCGATCTGATAAGATGTTATGAGATTTCGCGTGTTTCTTTCATTATCAGCAGTGTGCGAAAGTTTTAGAACAAGGTTTTATTTGATATGGGGTTTAATACTATTACCGAGTTACTTTGGAGTAGTTAATGTGATCGAAAATGGTGCTGCGAGCATGCGAGTTCTGTAGTATGTTATGTGATTATATCTGAGGTTGTGGTTATGGCTTAATACAGCTTGTTCATACTCATACATCGTGTTGATGTGAGATTCAGGTCTTGAAAAGAAATTCTGAATGTTGGAAATTGAATTCCAAGGTTTATGGGCTAAGGTTGAAGTAATGATTTTTAATTATGTTGTATTGTCAGGACTATACAATTTACACAGAATGGGGTGGCGTGGGATCACCCCCGGGTACGTACGTGGTAAGATGTAATAGTGAGTTGATGGCATGAAAACAACTCTTAGCATGTTCGAGGACGAACATATGTTTAAGTGGGGGAGAATGTAACGACCCGACCGGTCGTTTCGAGTATTACAACCTTGTTACCCCCATTTACTGCTTAATTTATGCCTTACAGTTGATTTATGACTTACCGGGTTAGTTGGTTCGGATCCGGAAGAATTTCAAAGTGAAATGAGATACTTAGTCTCTTAATTGAAAACATAAGTTGGAAAAGTTAACCGAATATTGAATTATGTGTAAACAACCTCATAATTGAATTTTGATGATTCCAATAGCTCTATATGGTGATTTTGGACTTAGGAGCGTGTCCGAAAAATTATTTGGAGGTTCGTAGTGGAATTAGGCTTGAAATGGCAAAAGTCAAATTTATGGGAAGTTTGACCAGGGGGTTGACTTTTTAATATCGGGGTCAAAATCCTATTCTAGAAATTGGAATAGCTTCGCTATGTCATTTATGACTTGTGTACAAAATTTGAGATCAATCTGACGTGATTTGATAGGTTCAGGCGTCGTTTGTAGAATTTGGAAATTCCAAAGTTCATTAAGCTTGAATTGGGGTATGATTCGTGTTTCTAGCATTGTTTGATGTGATTCGAAGCTTCGACTAAGTTGTATGATGTTTTAGGACATGTTGCTGCATTTGGTTAAGGTCCCGAGGGTCTCGGGTGAGTTTCGGATGGTTAACGAATCAAATTCGGATTTAGAAGAAAACTGGAAAATTTCTGTCATCTGGTGTGATCGCACCTGCAAAAAATTGGCCGCAGGTGCGATGTCGTAGATGCGGCTCTTGTTGCACAGAAGCGACTCATGCAGGCGCGAGCGAAGGTGCACATACGCGGCTCCGCAGGCGCGGGCGATGGAACGCAGGTGCGGAGTTTGGGAAACCAAGTGGCTTCCGCAGAAGCGAAAATTTCACCGCGGAAGCGGTTCTGCAGGTGCGGATAAGGGGTCGCAGGTGCAAAAGTCGTGGGCAGTGTACAAAACAGAGGGGTTCCGACATTTTTTGTCATTTTTGACATTTTAGGCTCGGGTTTTGGCAATTTTTCAGCATGAAATCACGGGGAATCTTGAAGTAAGTCACTTGTGATCATTTCTACTCCATAATATTGAATTATCATCGAATAATCCGACTAGATTACGTGTTTTTGTGGTGTAAATCGGGAATTTGAACCTAGGGATTTGAAAATAAGATTTGAGGGTTTGGAGATCGAGTTGAGGTCGGATTTTTATAAAATTAGTATGGTTAGACTCGTGGTTGAATGTGCTTTCGGATTTTGTAACTTTTGTCGGGTTCCGAGGCGGGGCCCCACAGACAGTTTTTGGGTGAAATTTTGGATTTTGAGGGAAACTTTGTATTTTCTTACGGAATTAAGTCCTATAATTTTTATTGACTGAATCAGATTATTTGTGGCTAGATTCGAGGCGTTGGGAGACCAATTCAAGAGACAGGGGCCTAGCGGAGTAAAGAATTACACGGTTTGAGGTAAGTAACACTTCTAAACTTGGTTCTGAGGGTATGAATCCCCGAATTTGGTATGATATATATTGTTTGGAAGTGACACACACAATAGGTGATGAACATGTATACGTGCACCACATAAATTGTGTCTTGAATAAATCTTGTGAAGTTGTAAAATTAAAGAATCATGTTATTATCTGAACATGTGGCACGTCTTAGAGGGATTGAGATGAGTCTCGTAATAAAGATCATGTTTAGGCTATGTGCCGATATTTTAGAACACATAGGGTCGTGTTGCTGTTGAATTAATTGTTTCAAAAATATACATTTCACACTCAGTCATATTTCTCCATTGTGAGGATAATTATGGGATCGAGTTGCGCGGCGTAGCAATCCATACTGGCTTTTATATATATTATTATTGTTCTAGATCGGTGCTGCCCGCCTGCAGTAGGCCATAATGGCTTTATACATTATTATTATATGGATCTGGGCTTCCCGCCTGCAGCAGGACTTATAGGCTTTACTATCATTTGGATCGGGGCTGCCCGCTTGCAGCAGGCCTTATAGGCTTTACTATTTTATGGATCGGGGCTGCCCGCCTGCAGCAGGCCTTATAGGCTTTATTATTATACGGATCGGGACTGCCCGCCTGCAGTAGGCCATAAAGGCTTTATATCACGCTTGAGCTGAAGGAGCCCCTCCGGAGTCTGTACACACCCCTAGTGAGCGTAGATGATTATGTATATTCGGGATAGATTTCCCATGGCATAGACTTGCCATACTTATTTATATTGTAACAAGTTTACCTAGACATGGATCTTGTCCGTATCATTTATATTTGGGGATAAATTACCCCAGGGCTCGATTGGCCTTATACGGTACTGAGTGACTGACGGTCAGTCGATGTGTATATATATACGGGTTGGAACACCCCTGGGCTGGATTGGCCATAAACAGCACCGAGTGACCGAATAATTTGTGACCAATATTTACATGAGGTCTTTCTACTGAGATATCATATTCCTCATATCATGTAGTATTGATCTATTTCACTTGTACTGAGTTTAACTTGAAAGCATGCCTACATTTTTGTACCATTATTTATACTGGACTATACCTGCGGACCTCGTCATTTCTTTCAGCCCAGAGGTTAGTTTTGCTACTTATTGAGTTAGTTGTACTCATACTACACTCTTCACCTCGTGTGCAGATCCAGGTGCTCTCGGATATGACGACTGCTAGATTTCAAAGTTTATTCTGTTGGGGACTATCAAGGTAGCTGCTTGACGTCCACAAACTTGATTCATTTCCTGTTTAATTATTGTACTGTTCTATATTTTTAGACAGTGATTTTTATCCGTCAGACTTTGTATTCATATTAGATGCTCATGTACTCAGTGACACCGGGTTTTGGGAGTGTTTATATATGTATTTGTGAGTTTTTCTTTTGCTAAAGTTAGATATTATGTTTTCAAACTTAAAAGATATGTGGTTTATTGAGATTGTCGGCTTGCCTAGTATTGATAAATCACCCTATCGATTTAAGAAGAGGAATCCTGACGTTGTTGACCATTGCATGTACTCTCGTCTATTTGCCTTCTGTATGAGAGTTGTTCTCTTGGCACGAGAGTCATCCGTGCAGTTATGAATTGTAATGTGGGCACAAGATGCTAAGTGATTAGGGTTCAAGAATTGGGACCCGTGAGCTGTGATTTTGAGGTTCGGTACCTCGTGGAAATGCTCGAATAGATATGGTGTGAAAATGGTTATTCCTATTGAGTTGTTGATGGGTTTTCTTTATTTGGTTTCACTGGACTTAGACTGTGTCCAGCGTACTCTACGGTATTACTACTTCACTGCTTCTCGTTAAATATTGTTGTTATTAGTGCATCATTTCAAGTGTTATTTTGTGGTTCTTATCATGCTTAGCTTTATATTAATATTATTTCTCTGCTAGTTCACCTTTACACTTGTTCAGGATGTTTAGTCCGGTAGGTGTCTTGACTGTCCCTCGTCACTACTTCACCGAGGTTAGTCTTGATACTTATTGGGTATGGCTGTGGTGTACTCATACTACGCTTCTCCACATTTTTGTTCGATCCAGGTGCCATGATTGTTGTTGATTATTAACTGGCTGGTCGAGCTATGGAGACTCAAGGTAAACCTATCGTCGCGTTCGCAGGCCTTGGTGTGACCCTCTGATTTTGTATTTGTACTGTTTAACTTCCATTTCAAACATTTGTATTTAGGGATTTTCCTAGTAATCTTAGTAGCGCTTATGACTTATACTACCGGTTTTGAGAAATGTAAGTTATGTAATAAGGTTCTATTTCATCATTAATAATTGTTGGTCAAATTTTTCTATTAATTCAGTAAGTGTTAGCTTACCTAGTCTTAGAGACTAGGTGCCGTCACGACATCCTACGGTGGAAAATTTGGGTCGTGCCAAATCAGTGTTTCGTTATTATAAGCCCGGGATCGAAGACGGTTACTTCGTTGAGGCTGCTCTCGAGTCCAGAATCATCCCCCCTTATTTTCAAGTGGTTTGATAATTTATTACATCTCTTGCCCGTTTATTCTAGCAATCTTTACCGTTTGTATTGAATAAACCCGCGTATCCTTAAAACTACTTACAAATTTAATTGTTATCTGTTTTTAGGGTAAACACCTATGACTAGGTAAGCCTAACACATAGAGAGTTATCAATAGATTTAAACCAGGTAATTATTAAACGTGAACCGAAAATTTCTATATAAAGCCAACAATCCCAAGTAGATATAGAACATCCCAAAACCGGTAGTATAAGCCTACAGGGTAGTTCCCCCACACAACGTTAGGGAAGATACTTACCTCAAACACTATCAATCAGTACTTAATAATAGCTTTTCCTTTACAATTCACCTCTTCTCTGCTCAAATCTAACCAAAATCGACTTAATAACATCAAATAATGCAAGAGAAATCAATTCCAATAAATAAAGCCACGATCTTTGCATAATTCCTCATAAGTCAACAAAAGTCAACCCCGGGCTTACCCAGTCAAAACCCGAGTGCATAGGTAGATTCCAACCACCCATAACCCCACGAGTCTATGTATGTGTTTTGTTTCAAAATTCGAGTCCAAATTGACTCTCAAAACGCAAATTCTCATTTTTCAAAACATAAACAAAGTTTTTCAAAATTTTACTTTGATTTTCATAATTTTGATGTTAAATCTCACATATAATCATGTAAAATAGTTGGAAATTGATCAAAATCACTTACCCAGTGATAGTAAATGAAAATTCCTCTTCAAAATCACCTCCTACCGAATCTACGGTCCCAAAATATGAAAATGAGACCAAAATCTCGTCCTTCAGCTTTTATGTCGAGTCACAGGTGCCGCAAATGTGATCTGGGGTTTGCAAATACAAACCCTGCAAATGCAACCCCTGCAAATGCATAGAATGATCCGAAAAGCGAAACCCTCATAGTCCTACTGTCATCGCAAATGCGATGATTTGTTCGCAAATGGAAACTCTAGACATATCACAAAAGAGACAGTATGATCGCAAATGCAAACCCTGACAATTTCACAAAAGCGACCACTTGGTCGGAAAAGCGATCCCTCCAGAGCCCATACCATAATCGCAAATGCGATAGGGAGTTCGCAAATGCGAACTCTTCAGGCCATAGTGTACTTTGCAAAAGCAAAGAATAACCCGCAAAAAGCGAGATTAGAAACACCAGCAAAATCTGAACCTTCTATGAACTCTCCGGAACGCGTCCGAAACTCACCCGAGCCCTCAGGGCTCCACACCAAACATCAACACAAGTCTAAAAATATAACAAGGACTCGCTCGCGCGATCAAAACACCAAAAAAATATCTAAAACCACGAATTTGAAATCAAAATGCATGAAATTTACATGAAACTCAAGAATTTCTAAAAACACCATCGCGCGCCTGATTCCTATCAAATTAACTCGGAATGATGTCAAACTTTGCAAACAAGTTTCAAATAATAAAACGGACCTATTCAAAGTCCCAACACCATTCCGAACCCAATAGCCATAAAGTCAACCTACAATCAAACTTATCAAAATTCTAAGCCTTTAAATTGATAGCTTTCGGCGAAACAACATAAATCAACCTACGGACCCAAGTCCAAATCACGATACGAATCTACAGGGGTCGTCAAAACACCATTACGGGGTTGTTTTCACAAAAGTCAAACCACTGTCAACATCTCCAACTTAAGCTTCTAAAATGAGAATCACTCACCAAAATAGATCTCGAAACATTCGGAAATCGAATCCGACCATGCCCGCAAGTCATAATACACAATATGAAGCCACTCGAGACCTCGAACCACTGAACGGAATGCTAAAGCTCAAAATGGCCAGTCGGGTCGTTACATTCTCCCCCTATTAAACAAACGTTTGTCTTTTTAACGCGCCAAGAGTCTTTCCCAAGCCATTAAATCACTGTATAAACTCACCATACACATACCCATGGGTGATCCTATGTCACCCCAATCCACATAGCCCGACAACACCATCTCAACCGAAGATTATTCCTTCCACTCATGCCGATAAGTCTTGGAACTAAATGTTTACACCATCTTCTACAACTCATGCATACATCCACAAGACACAACCACAAAACATAACACATCACCTATTTGCCCATAGCATCAACACTGACCATAATAGCTGCCAAACACCAAGCCCGGTACCGTCAAACCGACTCATATCGACAGGAAAACTCACAATGAAACAAGAAACATGTGGAACTCATAACTACTCACCCGATCACAAGCCACATCAAATGCCACCCGTGTACATACATAGCAATTTGAATCCCTAACAAGCATAACTCGGATACAACTAAATATGAAAAGAGGAACACATGAGAGACCTATCAAACAAGTTCAACAGGCGCAACTCCCCAGGATCCATTTATCTAAAAAGAAGAAGCAAGACACTTGTTCTACAATAGAAATAAATAGTAACAATGTAAAACTTCAGAATGTGACTTCGAGGCCTGCGAATGCAATGGCAGGTATACCTTGAAGTCTCCGCTGCAACTCATAATCAGCTAACTAAAGACCAGCACGCTCTGAGGTATGTGGATCTACACAAAAATGTGCAGCAAGCGTAACACGAGTACACCACGGCGGTACCCAGTAAGTGTCAAGACTAACCTTGGTGGAGTAGTGACGAGGTACAGTCGAGACACCTACTAGACATAATAACATGTGCATGTATGAATGTAAAGCTAACAGAGGAACGGTATCAATATAACGCTAAACATGGGAAGAGTAACAAAACAACACTAGCAAATGGAAGGTAGAAGCAACAATTAAAAACAAGGAGTAAACAGGTGATAACGTCACAAAGTAATTAGAACACAGTTAAGGTACCAGTGAAATCAAGTAAAGAAAACAAGCCACAACCAAGTAATCAATCGTTCTTGCAAAAGGCTTATACCAGAATTTCTCCGAGGAACCACACCTCGTATTCACAAGTCACGGGTCCCAAATCGCGAACCCCAATCACTTGGAATCTCATGCCTACATTATCAATCATAGCTGCACGGATAACTCACGTGCTGCACGGATGACTCACGTGCCAATATCATTAATACCTCATATCTGCACGGACAACTCGCGTGCCAATAATAACAATATCTCATATCTGCACGGATAACTCATATGCCAACAGTACAACTCATGCATAAAAGGTACCACAAGAATACATGTAAATGATCAGTAACAATATCTCATATCCGCATGGATAACTCACGTGACAACAGTACAACTCATGCATAGAAGGCAGGTATACAAGAATACATGTAAATGATCAGTAAACATCAAGGTTCATACTTCTAGGCTGATATAAGTGACAAGTTATGGTGTATGCTTGTGCAAGTATACTATCATAGCTCAACTCAACATGCAAGATCAGAGACACCGAATAACACATTGAAAGAAACACCACAAAACTTGTAATATGTATGACACACACAAGAAGGTCACACCACCATACAGTTATCATCAATAACATTTCCCCTAGCCCAGACATAGACCCCTTGTCTCACCGCGTGCACAACAATAAGTTAAATGCCAGCCTTGTCTCACCACACGCGTATAATAATTATCCCACCTTGTCTCACCATAACCACAAACCCAACATATATAGCCCGGCTTGTCATGCTGCATGTGCAAATATCAATAGTAACAATAGCACCGACAACTAACGTACAAACACCTCGATAATTCTCTCAACAATCCCACATGTGCCAAAAATATAACAACATGATATAACAACTTGCACGCCCATATACCATAATGTTCCCACAACAAAATTTTCAATACAACAACCACATATAGCCCACGGTTCAACAACACTGAATGCAACAAGAACAACAATAACACGAGGTATGACAAGTAAATCAACACAAGAATGACAACAATACAATAAAGCAGAAAAATAAGCTCAACGATGAAAGAAATACAAGTAATAATGACTTTAAGTAAGATTAGTTCGACAATAAGAGAGAGATAACATATAACATCGACTTCAAAAAAGGATAATCAATTACGGAAGAGATAACATGCAACAATAAAGAGGCAACAATTACAATTAAAGCATGTATTAGTATATTTGGCAACAAAAGATAGGACATGAACCAACAACTTCAAATAAGGCATATAAGAGTGAATTTAACAATGAGGATATAACATGATAGAGAAACTTCAATTTAGTGTGCATAAGGACCCTAGGAGTCTAAAATGGTCAAATTTCCACATATAAAGCTGTGTACACACACGTCACCTCAAGTACATGTCTTTCGCGTAGTTCAAATAGTGCATACAAACTAATCCCTACAGGGTTTTTTCCCCATATAACGTTAGGCAAGATATTTACCTCAAAAGCTGTCAATCAATAATCAATAATAGCTTTCCCTTAACAATTCACCTTCGCTCGGCTCAAATCTAACCAAAATCGACTTAATAACATCAAATAATGCAAAAAAAAAATCAATTGCAATAAATAAAGCTATGATCTTTGCACAATTCCTCAAAAGTCAACAAAAGTCAACCCCAAGCTCGCCCGGACAAAAATCGGTTCCAAGGGTAGATTCCGACTACCCATAACCCCACGAGTCGATATATGTATTTTGTGTCAAAATCAGAGTCCAAATCGACTCTGAGAACTCATATTCTCATTTTTCAAAACATAGACAAAGTTTCTCAAAATTTCACTTTGATTCTCATAATTTAATGCTAAATCTCATATATAATCATGTACAATAGTTGGAAATTGATCAAAATCACTTACCCAATAATTGTAGATAAACGTCCCTCGTCAAAATCTCCTCCTACAGAGTCTAGGGTTCCAAAATAAGAAAATGAGACCAAAATCCCGTTCTTTAGCTTTTAAGTCCAGTCGCAGGTGTCGCAAATGCGAAGAATGATCTGTAATAGCAAACACCTCACAGTCCCGCTGTCGTTGCAAATGCGGCAATTTTTTCACAAATGCAAACTTTGGACATATTGCAAAAGCGACAGTATGATAGCAAATGCGATCCCTGACAATTTCGCAAAAGCGACCACTTGGTCGCAAAAGCGTTCCCTCCCCAGCCTAGGCCATTATCCCAAATGCAATAGGGATTTCGCAAATGCGAACTATTCAACGCCACAGTGTACTTCAAAAGAGAAGAAAAACCCGCAAATGCGACATATTTCTCGCAAATGCGAGATCAGAAACACCAGCAAAATCTGAACCTTCAATGAACTCTCCGGAACGCATTTGAAACTCACCAGAGCCCTCAGGGCTACACACCAAACATCAACACAAGTCTAAAAATATAACACACACTTACTCGCCCGATCAAAACACCAAAATAACTTCTAAAACCATGAATCGGACACAAAATAAATGAAATTTACATAAACTCAAGAATTTCTAAAAACACAACCGCGCACCTAATTCCTATCAAATCAACTCGGAATGACGCCAAACCTTGCAGACAAGTTCCAAATAACAAAACTGTTACACCCCATATTTTCGTACGAAAAGGTACGTCGTAAGTCAATTGATGTAAGCTCCGAAATGAGACCATCTATAAAAGTACATAAATTAATTTAATCATGTTACCTTGGAGGTTACAAATATTTGAGATCATGAACAACAAGTACCAAGAGGGTTGGAAGTCTTAGAATATAAACGAATCGAAGAAAATAAGTTTTGTTGAAAGTCGCCAAGTTGGGAATGTTATAACATGTACTTTTGGGATGAGATTAGGGTGCTTAACATGATAAGGAGGTTATGTTATGAGTTATTTTAGTTGTATGATAGTCGTGTATTACGTTTTGAAGTCAAGCGAGTTGTGAATTATTTGGGTTTGTTCCGGATTGAGATGACTTGATTATTCGCACATGTGTTGTGGTCATGTGTAGCTTGTGGTATTATATGAGTAGGATGGCTCTCAAGATGTAGGTCATTTATTGCACCTTAGCAGTGCTTAGGTTTTGTAGCGTATGGCGCTATCCGTCTCCCCAAGGTGGTATTTTTGCACTTTGTGTGCTTGTGGTATAAGCAGTATGGCTTGATGGGTATTTCCTTATTTATTGTTATGTGTGGATCGGGTGTCATGCCGCCGCGGGTACGTTGTTTGGATTAGGTTGCATGCTACAACGGTATGTTGTTGTGGATCGGGTGGCACGCAGCCACGAGTATCATGTGTGGATCGGGTTGCACGCCGCAACAGTGAGATGTTGAGTATGGTTCCCTATATCTATTCCTATGTATTTGGTTTCTCATTCTGTGAGAAGGGTTCATTGCATCTGTTCGGTCATTTAATTCGTTATGCGGGCTAGGTAGTTCTTTTCCAGAGTTCATTCCTCTTTATAAGTCACATTCGAGTTTGTAGCTTGTTGGCGCATTGATGGCATCATATGAGATTTTTGGTAGTGATTGAGATGGCTTACTACCTGAGTAACTTGTACTGGGTGGGACGAGGTTATTGGACCTGGGATCAGTGTGATCGGAGTTATGAAGGGTATATTAAAGAGCAAATATCATTATTCGGTTCAGAATGAGGTAATGGTTCCTGTCAGGAAGAGAGACTCCATGATTTATTGATTTGGTTAGGTGGTTATGAGTTTCTACACATCTCTTCCATCGTGGCAGTATCGCGAGAGTTGGAACAAGGCTTATATGTGTTATGAGGTACACTACGGGCTTCGAGCTAGTGAAATTTCAGCTGTTGTGCTTAGAGGAGGTTGCCTTGGGCAAATGAGTTATGCGGCACATTGTGTGATGTCAGGATGGGTGCATGATCATATTTTGGTATAGTGTGTATTGACTGATACGGTGTCTGTATGTTAGAATTAGGTCTTGTAGAGAAATTCAGAGGTTGGAATTTGGCTCGAGCTAATGTGCTCAACTATGTTATGGTGGCATGGGTAGGTGCACAAGGTGTTGAACAATGATTTAGGGGAAACCGCGGAGCAGTTCTTGGCACATTCAAAGACGAATGTATGTTTAAGTGGGGGAGAATATAACGACCCAACCGGTCGTTTTGAGATCTAGCGTATCGTTCGGCGGTTTGAGGCTTTGGGTAGCTTC
Source organism: Nicotiana tabacum (assembly GCF_000715075.1). Classification (NCBI taxonomy): domain Eukaryota; kingdom Viridiplantae; phylum Streptophyta; class Magnoliopsida; order Solanales; family Solanaceae; genus Nicotiana; species Nicotiana tabacum. Next base: position 45,571,418 of record NC_134093.1, on the reverse strand, counting down.
ACTTCAGGTATTATGACTTGTACATATGGTTAGAATTGAATTTTGGGAAGTTCAGAGTTGATTTGGAAACACAATTCTAATTTTGGAAGCTCTAAGTTGGAAGAATTGACTAAGGTTTGGCTTTTGAGTAAACGACCTCGGAATCGGGATTTAAAGGTTCCAATAGGTTCGTAAGATAATTTTGGACTTGGGCATATGTTCGAGTTGAGTATCGGATCACACGGGAGCATTTCAGCGCTTATTATGGAAAGTTAACATTTTGAAAGTTTAAAGAAAGGTTTGGATCGTCAATTCGCAATTTTGATGTTGTTTGGTGTGATTTTAGACCCCGAGTAGGTCCATGTTATTTTATGGAACTTATTGGTAAGTTCAGACGGGGTCCTGGGGGCCTCGGATGTGTTCCGGACGAGTCGTTGATCACTTTGTAGCTTTGTTGTATTGCTAAAAGGCTTGAGTATTGCTGCAATAGCACCTACGGAAAAAGGGCCACAGGTGCGACGCCGTAAAAGCGGCCAGGCAAGCGCAGGAGAGGATTTCGTTGGGCAGTGCCAGGACTGCAGATGCGGTCATTTCACCGCAGAAGCAGGACCGCACCTGCGAAGTGGGGCAGCACAGTAGCGGGGGCGCAGATGCGCATCAGGGCTGCAAAAGCGGCCGACGACCTAGATTGGGTTCTCGCAGGTGCGAGACTTGAAGCCACAGAAGTGGATGTCGCAGAAGCGACCTTCTAGACCGCAGAAGCGGAATTTTTCTAGGCAGTGAGTTTCTTATAAAAATGGGGTTTGACCCATTTTCTTTCATTCTCTCTTAGCTTGGGCGATTTTTGGAGACCGTAAGGGGAGATTTTCATCAGCCATTGCAAGGTAAGTAATTCCCATACAATATAGTGAAATACTTGGATTATATATAGATTTTGAATATGGAAATATATGGGAATTTTGGGATTTTAAGAGGAAGACCTAGAATTGATAGTTTTGGATTTTCACCATGATTTTGGAAATGGAATTACGAATAAATTATATATTTGAGTTCGTAATGTTATGGTTAATGATTATCTTCGAATATTTTCGGAATCCGGGTATGTGGTACCTGAAGGTTGACTTTATTGACTTTTCGAGTGGAGTTGGAAATTGTTATAAATTGATTAATTATGGGTAATAGAGCATATATTTATGGATTTGCATATTGTTTAACTAATTTTGGAGCGACGGGCATCGGTTTGAGGTATTAGAATGGCGTTGGAGTCGGTTAGGAACTTCGGAGCGAGGTAAGTCTAATGTCTAACTCTGTGAAGGGGAAACTACCCCTAGGTTATGTATTTGTTATGTGCTATTTATTGTTGTGGGGGCTATGTATGCACGAGGTGACGAGAGTCCGTACGTAGCTAGATTCATGTTATGTCTGGGTAGACTTAGGTTCCCGCCATGCTATAACTGTGCTATTTGAGTTGTCTCTTGCCTATTAAATTCCTTTACAACTTGAGACTAGACCTGCATAGAGTGATAGACTTGCAATTGTAGAGAATTGACGAGCTTCATGATTAGCCGCGGAATAATTGTACTCCTCTTACGAATTTCTCCCGCGCTATGCATTTTCATCGAAGGGTTTTCCTTAAAATTTATAACTCACACGCTTATTCGTGAGTGGAGTGAAGGACCCATTAAGCTTCTTATTCTAATGGGATCGGGCCGTTCGCCTCGGCAGGATTATGTATCACACTCTCATGTGAGCGGACCGTTCCCCTCGACATATAATAGATGTATCTATGGTTTGTGTCGTTCAACCCTCGGAAGTGCACACAATATGATGGGATCGGGCCGTACGCCTCAGCATTTCTCTAAAATACTCTTATGAAATAGTGCGTAATATTTGACAAGAAGCCAGTGTATCTGTGAGTTTTCCTAATTTGAACTGTGAGGACCTATCTGGTGAGGTCCATTATATATATACTCCGATCGAGGAGATAACTGCTAGCTGAGATCTTGAGTTTATTGTTGAAAGGAGGATTTTACCACGTATTTATACTTGTTATTTCGCTTTTTTATTCTGCCTCACATATGTTTACTTCTTACTGTACATGATTTATTAGACCACTAGTAAGTGTCGATGTCAACCCCTCGTCATTAATTCTCTGGGGTTAGGCTAGATACTTACTGGGTACGCGTTGATTTACGTACTCATGCTGCACTTGCTGCACTTATTATGCAAGTACATATATGTCTGGTGGTCTTTTGGGCACAAAGGCGTGACGATTGTGGGGACTTTACCGTGAGCTGCATTCCATGTTACGATCCGCAACCTACAGAGTCTGCATCAGAGTTATTTATATTCTCCTATCGAATATATATTCCAAACAGATTTTGTATTTTATTATATTTTCCTAGTTGATGCTTATGCATTTGTGACATCAGGTTTTGGGGGTTCCTACTGATTGTTCATTATTGTAGTTCATGTAAATATTATTATTTTACCCTGTAAATTCTATTTTATACTATTTAATTAATGGAAATTATGATTTCAAAATAATAAAATGAGTAAACAAGTTGATCAATCACCGTTGGCTTGCTTGATCAAAAAAAAATTTCAAAATCCTGAGGCCAGGTATTCTTAAAAAGCATAGATAAACTAGAACAATTACACTGAAAAATAGAGTCAAACAGAGCACAGTCAAACACGGTGCGTTTGCCAAGAACTAAGGTTTCTAACTTGTTAGGTTTGCTAGAGTGAAGATTAACATAGAACATTTTAACAGGGGGTTCATATACCTTTGGAGGAGGAAAGCAGAGTAAGTTTTTCCACCCCTGGAAGTCAAAGAGCTCCTTGACTTTGCAGTTAAGACCATCCATGACATTTAAATCAACAACTCTGCCATGGGAGACAGGCTTTTCTTTGAAAGCAATGAAGGCATCCATATTGGGTGTATCCCAGAAATTTAGGTAAGACTCGAGAGAACTTGAGAGATCAATTTTGGTCTTTTTGGGAGTGAAGGTTTCAGGGGGATCTTCCATGGGTCGTTTTCCTAGGGCTTTCTCATTGAGACCGCGGGCATCATCTGAGAGGTGTTGAGAAGAGGCAAAATCCTCAGAGTGGTTAGATCCTAGATTAACTGGTTCACGAGGTTGAGAGGGTATTGCTCTAGACAAAGTGCTTTTGCGGGTTGAAGCAGAGGGGTTTTTGGAGTTTTTTGCCATAATAGGGTTTGGAGCATAGGAATGTAGATACAAACAATGTGAGGAATATTGATGAGACTCAGGCTTAAAAAGATGAGAACCGACAGTTGAGTACAAACGAAAAAGCGTCAATGATTCGACGCTATGATTGATTGAATTCTGAAAAGACATGAAAAGTGTGAAAAAGGAAAAGTAAAAGACACACAATTAATGCCACTTACACACATAAGGAAATATGCAAATTGAGAGACGGTAAAAATTTAAAATATCACAAAGGCCCTAAAATTATGAATTAATGGAAATAATGCCAAGAGAGTCTCGTAATGCACGGAATCCGTCTTCAAGCAAGGGTTTTATAAAAATATCTGCTAATTAATCAGTGGAGCTTACAAACGATAATTCTATGTTACCTTTAAGAACATGATCTCTAATAAAATGATGCTTAATATCTATATGCTTAGCTCTAGAATGATGCACATGATTTTTAGACAGACAAATAGCACTAGAATTATCACAGAATATTTGAACAGGTTTAAAAGATAATTCATAGTCACCCAATTGAAGTGACATCTAAAGTAATTGAGCACATCATTTTCCAATTGCAATGTACTCTGCTTTAGTTGTGGAAAGAGCTATTGATCCCTATTTCTTGTTGTTCCAGGAGATTAATGCCTTTCCTAGTAATTGACAAGTGCCACTTGTGCTTTCTTTGTCTTTCTTGTCACCTGCAAGATCAGCATCTGAAAATCCTTCAAGTTTAAAATTGTGAGAGCGTGGATACCAAAGTCCATAAGAGGTGGTTCCAATGAGATAGCGAATTATTCGCTTTATTGTAGTTAAGTGTGACTCCTTAGGAGCTGACTAAAACCTGGCATATTTACAAACATTGAACATAATATCTGGTCGACTAGCAGTTAGATATAATAGAGATCCAATCATTCCACGATACTTTGTTTCATCTATTGATTATCCTTGTTTATCCTTGTCTAAACTTGTAGAGGGGCTCATAGGAGTTCCAATTGATTTGGCATTGCTCTTTCCAAACTTTTGAATCAATTCCTCAGTATACTTGGCTTGACAGATTAATATACCACTCTTTAATTGATGAATTTGGAGTCCAAGAAAGAATGTCAGCTCTCCATCATACTCATTTCGAACTCACTCTGCATGAGATTTGAGAAATCCTTGCACAAAAGAAGATTAGTACTACCAAATATTATCTACATAAATTTGGATATTGAGATTACCTTCAGTGGATATTTTTATAAATAAAGTAGTATCCACCTTACCTCTAATGAACCCATGATCAGTTAAAAAGGAACTCAATCTTTCATACCAAGCTCGAGGGGCTTGCTTGAGTCCATAGAGAGCTTTAGCTAACTTATACACTTGGTAAGGAAGTTGTGAGTTTTCAAAGCTTGGAGGTTGTTTTACATATACCTCCTCATCAATGAAATAGTTTAGAAAAGTACTTTTGACATCCATTTGAAATAGTTTAAAGCCTTTAAAGGATGCATAGGCAGGTAGTATACGAATTGATTCTAACCATGCTACCGGTGCAAACGTTTCATCATAGTCGACTCCTTCCTGTTGTGAGTAGCCTTAAGCTACTAGTCTGGCTTTGTTTCCCACTACCTTTCCTTCTTCATTTATCTTGTTTCTGAATACCCACTTTGTTCCAACTACAGTAGCATTCGCTGGCTTAGGTACTAGTTCCCAGACTTGATTCTTGTCGAATTTATCAAGTTCATCCTGCATAGCTTGTATCCAACTGGAGTCTTTTAGGGATTCATCAACTTTCTTTGGTTTTACTTGAGAGATGAGTGCAATGTTTGCTTTCTTTTTTAGAGATCCTCTTGTTTTCATTCTTTCGCTTTGATCCCCTATGATGAGCTTTTGAGGGTACTCAGTTCGCTTCTCCATTCATTTGGTCGAATTCCAACTGCAGAAGTAGTTGACTCCTTTTGTGGTTTAGTAGGATTGCTCACAGGTTCACTAGTCGACTCTGTGACTATAACTGTGTTATTAGTCGACTTTTGTGACTTATTTGCATGTGGTGCTTCTTGACTGATATCTTCATCACCTACAATGATTCCTTTCTCGGGTGTAGTGTTATTGTCATCAAATATAACATGCACTGATTCTTTTACAGATAAAGTACATTAATTATAAATCTAAAAGATCTACTATTAATGGAGTAACTGAGAAAAATACCTTCATCACTCCTTGGATCAAATTTTCCAAGGTTATCCTTACCATTGTTGTGGATGAAACACTTACTTCCAAACGAATAAAAGTAGCCTATATTAGGCCTTTTGCCTTTCCATAATTCATATAGAGTTTTCTTCAAAATGGGTGTCATGAGACATCTGTTGAGAATATGACATGTTGTACTTACTGCTTCTGCCCAAAAGTGATTTGGCAACGAATGTTCTAATATCATTATTCTGGCCATATCTTGTAAAGTTCGATTCTTACGCTCAACTACCCCATTCTGTTGAGGTGATCTTGGGGCTGAGAAATTGTGAGGATAACCCTGATCATTGCAGAATTCTTCAAAAGCTCTGCTTTAAATTCTCCTCTATGGTCGCTTTGGATGGTTTTGATAAGATACCCTTTTTCTCTTTCAATTCTTTTGTAGAAAATCTCAAAGTTTTTCAATGCTTCATATTTATGAGATAAGAAAATCACCCAAGTAAAACATGAGTAGTCATTAACAATAACAAAAGCATATCGTTTACCTCCAATGCTGGCAGTTCTAGTGGGTCCAAATAAGTCTATATGAAGAAATTGTAAAGGCTTGGTAGTGGACACAATGTCCTTGGTTTTGAAAGAGTTTCTAGTTTGTTTACCAATTTGACATGCATCACATACATAATTTCTAGAAAAATTGAGCTTGGAAAGACCAATAACTAAATCATGCTTGGAGAGTTTTTCAATCAGATGCATGCTTGCATGACCAAGTTTTTTATGCCAAAGCCATGAATCATTAGATATGAATGCTAAACAAATACGACTATCTAGATTTTCAATGCCATCAAGAATATAAACATTCCCATACCTTTTACCTGGATGAGTGATTTTACCCGTCTCATCTTCAATGGCACATCCTGTTTGCTTAAATTTTACTTCGTATCCCGAATCACATAGCTGACTTATACTCAAGAAATTGTAGTTGAGTCCATCTATAAGATATACCTCTCTAATATCACAATTATTGTTGAATGGAACTGTGCCAGTTCCAACTATCTTTCCTTTTGAATCATCACCAAATATGACATTTCCTCTATTTTTTTTGTGACTTCTTTGAATTGATTTTTGTCACTCGTCATGTGACTGGAACACGCACTGTCTTAATACCATTTTCCTTTGCAACTCTTTCTGTGGTGTTTCTGCATAATAGAATTATCACCTTATTTTAGGCACCCAAGGTTGCTTGGGTCCTTGCTGGTTAATTCTACTGGAATCAGTGTTATTTTTGGGTTTCCAAATCCATCCTGAAACATTAGGTTTACGAAATATACAAAAGGAATATTTATGTCCAACCTTGTTACAGTAATGACACACAGGGGTTGATCTAGTTTTTGATCTATGACTTATCTTAGTACTTATGGACTCAATCCTAATCGGTCCTTTTTCCAGTTGACTTATAAGTCACTGGTTAGACTTGACAGAACTGTAACTGGTGGATTTGCCCATGCCATTCAATTGCATCTGCAATTCCTGAACCTCATCTTGAAGCACATCTCTTTCGATTTCACAGATTTCAAGCTTAAGTTCCCAGTTCTTCTTCTCCCTATTGAGTTATTTAATTCATTCAACATTTTTTTAGACTCCTTTAGGGTAAGTTCAAGGATATCCTACAATTCATTACATCTATCATAGTTATAGGGCCTTACCTTGCTTGATTCACCTCGTGCCATGAAACAATTTTCAGTGTCTTCTTTGCATTCATCGTCTGATACATCTTCATCAGTCCAGCAACCAGAATATTTGTTCATATCATTTTCCAAAATAGTCATGAAGCATAGATTTGCTATTTTTTCATGTTATGAGCTATCTTCATCACTCCAACTTCTGAAGGATTTGTTTTTATTGAACCATTTGGAGACTTTTCTTTTAAGGTCAGGGCATTCAGCTTGAACATGGCCATACCTTCCACACTCAAAACACTTTTCATCATTCTTGTCTTGTTCATTGTATTGCCTGGTTTGTCTAGATGTCATCCTTCCCTTTTTGTATTTCTGTATCTTCTCATCAATCCATTCATATTTCTTGATACAATGGTAATTTCTTCTTCAAGAGCTTCTGGATCATCATCAATATCATTTTCAGGTCCTTCAGTAGTAGTCTTGAAAGCATTTGTTTTCTTCTTTTCTTCCTGACGTGTTTTCTTGATATGGGTTTTCTCAAATGCTATAAGATCTCCTCGTAGTTCATCATATTTGTCTAGATCTTGAGATTCAAGTGCAACTACTTTTGTCTGCCATGTGGTAGGCAAGCTTCTCATGATTTGTCGAACTTGATCACCACTTGAGCAAGGTTTACCAGGGGCTTTCAGATCACCAATAATTTTTCTGAATATTGCAAACATATGGATTCTCCTTCTTTCATCTGGAAGAGTTCATAATCATGAACCAACAGGTTTATCCGAGTTTCTTTCACTTTGCTGGTTCCTTCATAGGTAACTTCCAGTTTGTCCCACATTTCTTTGGCGGTATCACAACTTGAAATTTTCTCATACTCTTCTCCACTTATAGCATTATAAAGCAAGCTTCGTGCCTTAGCATTAACATGAACGAAAACCATTTGCTCGTCTATGTATTCCTCTATATCTTCAGGATCAGAGGGTGGTTGAGCTGCTACTGGCAGTGTATATTTTCTCTTTTTGATAACGCGCCATACTTTGACATCATAGAATATTGCATAAATTTCCATGCACACTTTCTAGTGGGAGAAGTGTTGTCCATTGAAATATGGTGGCCTTACTTGTGATGTCCCTTCTTGAAAGAGCGCTCCAATAGTTACTTGGTTTGACATGATCTTTTCTCACTAACTGTTAAGCAAAAGATAAAAGTGTGAGACCTGCTCTGATACCAATTGAAAGTACAAGAGGGGGTGAATTGTCATTTTTTCTTTTTGTACCCTAAGAAGTTGATTAATTTACTAATTAGTCGACGGAAGGTAAGAACAGAATATAAATAAAGCATAAATAAACTGCATGAATTAAAGACACCAGAATTTTTATATTAGTTCGGATTCAATGTGAATCTTTTGTCCAGTCCCCTTGGGTTGCAAGGGTGTTGTCTTTCAGTATTTGAAGTTTCTTGATACAAGAGATTTGATGTAGTTTTACAACAACAGCTTAATCACTATGTCACTTCCCACTTCTTGATACAATGCATCACTAGTGTTTTTCTCTTTTTCTTCTCTCACTAATTGCACAGTAGATCTAAAGTGAACTGGAATTCTTATTTGGAGTAGAACAAAAAGAGTGATAGTGGTTAGTTCAAAGTATATTTCTTCAAAGTTGGTGCAGTGGGTATTTATACTTCGTGAGGCCTTCATGTCTTGTGAATCTTGAAAAACTGCAAACCCAAGGGAGTTGATCTCAGAAAGGAATCGTAGATTGATTCTTTTCAACTATAGAATATTTCTTCTGTTGATTCGCCTTGACTTGTGGTCTTGATTTATTTCTTCCTTTGTTGAGAGGATATTCCCATTATCAAATCAAATCCCTTGATTCCTACTTCGATTGACGTCCTTATATGAAACAATCTTCAGTGCATAATTTTGTGCCCTTGATTTTCATTGATTGAGGTCTTTCCTATAATATCATCCTAGATCTCACACCAAATCCTTGATTGATTTTTCCTTTGATTTTCCGCTACTCCTTCTTTTTTTGTCTTGATTCTTCTATGATTTTCTTCCATTACACAAGGACTGTTTCTGCACATAAAGAGTAATTTGTTATTTTGCATTATTAAAATCAACTTAGATCTAACAACCTATAAATTCCTAGAGGGACAACTTGTCACAGTTATGTATATGTTCACAAAGTGAGGCCTAGAGATTGGCTAAAAGTTGAAGGAAAAGGAGAGAAGAGTCGCATAGGAACACAAACAAGGTCAAGGTCGTACAGGCTGCATGATAGAAGCTAGCACCAGTTAAGATATTGGAAGAATTCCGACCACAAGTCGTGGTGTGAGAAAGAGGCCTAAAGGGGGGAATGCCCTGGCCTTAAGATTTATTCACAGAACAGTTGCCTAGATGGCAAGTACAGTATTAAAGTATTCATAAAATCTATAGGTTATGATACTGATAAGCACAACCGTTAACATTGGAGGATAAATATTCCAAAGGGGTGAATAATGTTACACCCCATGTTTTCGTGTACGTCGTAAGCCAACTGATGTAAGCTCTGAAATGAAACCATCTTTGAAAGTACATAAATTAAGTTAATTATGTTACCTTGGAGGTTATAAATATTTAAGATCATGAACAATAAGTACAAAGAGGGTTGGAAGGCTTAGAAGCTAAACGAATCGAAGGAAATAAGTTTTGTCGAAAGTCGACAAGTTGGGAATGTTATAACATGTACTTTTGGGGTGAGACTAGGGTGCTTAACATAGTAAGGAGGTTATTTTATCAGTTATTTTAGTCGTATGATAGTCGTGTATTACGTTTTGATGTCAAGCGAGTTGTGGAACAAAAGTTGGCAAAGGTCATCACAAGTTACATTCATAAATGTGCTGAAAATTAGGTCAAATGTAGCTGAGCTTTTATCCCAATTTACTTGTAATTACGGGATTATCCACCTACCAAATTAAAGAACTACAAGTCTAGTTTCTAACTCATTAAAATGCTTGTCGATACGACATCGAAGTAGAGAGATATTTGCATTTTTGCGAGACTGCGCAAGCAGCTCCCTATGGGACCCACTTAGGCGGTTGAGATATCTTGATATATATGTGATGCCTAAAGCCCATTTTAACTCATTCTGTTTCACTCTTTTCATACCCTAGATGCCTAAAAACTTTCTCTCAAAGTTCTCTCATGATCCAAGACCCAAACCAAGGGCAAACAACAAAAATCAAGTGTCGGGAATCCAGTGGCGCTAGTGAGTTTCTTGTTCTTCATGTGGTTGCTGATTTTGGTGTGCTTCCAGTTCGTGTGGAGAGTTTTGTAAAGTGTTTTAAATTCTGTAAAATAATCTCCAAGGTTTTCATATTAACCCTAGGCGATTTCAAGTCTTCCAAAGTGATTCTAGTGCCGAGAAACCCCAATTGATTGCTAGTTTCGCTTCCTTGTTCTTGTGGCTGTTTTGGAGGATTCTTCAAGTGAAGTATCCTCAAATTTCGTGTTTTTCTTGATTATTTAGGTAATAATAAGTCTCTCCTTTATATGTTTTATAGTTTCAAGGAGAAATACAAGTGTTTACACCCCATCTTGAACACAAAAGTGGATCCAAGAAGAGAATACAACTCGTATAGTGTTGTGGTATGATTGAGGGTTATTGTGAGCTACATCAGCTGGGGATTTCAAGTTGTATCTACTTCCTAAGGTAAATAAATCATGTTCTTGGTTGTTCTTACGGTTAATCATATGTTGGTTGAGTTGTTTGAGAGGAAATCTACAAGATAGTAATTGACATAGCATAAGGAATCGTTATCTCTTTTTGTGGGATGTGTTGAGGCTATATATATAGTTTGTTGTGGCTGAAAATTATTATAAATAGTTATATAATATTATGTATGATGTTTTGAAGATTATATATGTGATGATTAAGCTGATTGAAGAAGATAACATGAAAAATAAGAGGTTGACGACAAAGGTTAAGGTGCTAGGTGTGTGGACTATTTTTGAAGATTATTCTTATGATGTTTTAGGTTGAAAATGATATGGTAAGAATAGGTATGATGTTGGATATGTTGTAGGTAGATTCATGGAAGAGGAATTGAATTCAAACTATATTTTGTTAATCGTAAATCGAGCTTACCGCTCAAAATGGTTGTTGAAGTAATCGAAGAGCTTATTGTGAATTATAGTGTTGTTGTTTGGGCTGTTTGGTGACTTTTAGTAACTTATGGGATGTAGTACAAATAGGGGAGGTGTTGTCCATTTTCTTGTAGAATATAGGTTTCGAAATATGAGAGTTACAACGCTTATATGATAATGACAAAGTCGGTTTACTCATTGTAGACGTAAGAAGATCATATTGAGCTTGGTTGACGATTGGAGAGAAGATTGCTAAGGTATGTTAAGGCACTTCTTTCTTTCTTTTGGCATGATCTAAAGTGAAATGAATGTAAACGATATAATATTTCCTAAAGATACTCTACTCTTAGAAGCTAGCAGTACTTACATTGCTGCCCTTCTTATGAAATGATTGATATTGATGTTACTTCTCTTATTCTTATATTATCAATGTTGTTGGTAGTTCCTGATTCTTATAAGATTCTTGATGAAGAGTTAATCCTAATAACCTGTACGAAGGATACCGACCTTACGTCACTCCGATAGGTTCAAAATGTGATTCCAATGAGTCCAGCATGCATCATATATATGTATCTATTTTACTCTACCGAGCCGCGCTATAGTAGGCCGGGTATGGCACCTATTGTGCAACCATTGATTAGTTGGGTTTTACCGAGCTCCACATGGCCGGGTATGATTCTATCGAGCCCTATGATGGCCTGGTACGTTTTACCGAGCCTATTACGGCCGGGTACGATATAATGATGGTGATGCCCACAAAGGCGTATGTTTTAAAAGTTTATGTATATATATGTATGTATCATGTGTTTCATGTCAGTAGCCCTCAGAGGTACCCAGATGTCACAAGTTGTATATTCCTTATCACTGTTTACATTATTGTTCTTACGTATGCCGGGTACGGCACCTATTGTGCAACCATTGATTAGTTAGGTTTTACCGAGCTCCACATGGCCGGGTACGATTCTATCGAGCCTTATGATAGCCGGGTACATTTTTATCAAGCCTATTACGGTCGGGTACGATATGATGATAATGATGCCCAGATGTTCCAAGTTGTATCTTCTCTATCTCTCTTTGCATTACTTTTCTTATTTATGCTTTTCAGCCTTACATACTCGGTACTTTATTCGTACTGACATCCATTTCGACCGGGTACGGCACCTATTGTGCAACCATTGATTAGTTAGGTTTTACCGAGCTCCACATGGCCGGGTACGATTCTATCGAGCCTTATGATAGCCGGGTACATTTTTATCAAGCCTATTACGGTCGGGTACGATATGATGATAATGATGCCCAGATGTTCCAAGTTGTATCTTCTCTATCTCTCTTTGCATTACTTTTCTTATTTATGCTTTTCGGCCTTACATACTCGGTACTTTATTCGTACTGACATCCATTTTGATTTGGGACACTGTGTTTCATACCTGCAGGTCCCGATAGACGGTTTGATAGTCCTCCTAGTAGGCTATCAGCTCAGCAAAAGGTGTTGGTGCGCTCCACTTGCTCCGGAGTTGCCTATTTGGTCAGTATGATTTGGACATGTATGATTGGTATGGAGGGGCCCTGTCCTGAACTTTATGACGTATATGTACTCTTAGAGGTTTGTAGACAGATGCCATGTATATGGATAATTCTATGATTTTGTCGGCCTATGTTTTGAGTGTACAGATGAACATGTCAGCCTTATAGGCATGTATGTCACATGTATAAGTTTGTATATCATGTTGGGTCGTCCTATGTCGAGTATTCCCTCATATTTTATTATGGTTATCTCATGAAGACCCTTCTGGCCTATTTATCCATGATGGTATGATAAGAAAGATACGTTATGTTGGTACTCGATTGAGTAAGGCACTGAGTGCCCGTCGCGGCCCTCCGATTTGGGTCGTGAAAACAATGGACCTATTCAAAGTCCCAACACCAAATTCCGAACCTGATAGCCATAAAGTCAACCTATAGTCAAACCTATTAAAATTCTAAGGCTTTAAATTGCCAACTTTCAGCAAAACAACACAAATCAACCTACGGACCTCCGAATTCGATTCTAGGCATAAGCCCAAGTCCAAAATTATGATACGAACCTACCAGAGTCATCAAACCACCATTCTGAGGTCGTTTTCACAAAAGTCAAACCTCGATCAACATTTTCAACTTAAGCCTCTAAATTGAGAATCACTCATCAAAATAGATCCCCAAAGATCCGAAGATCGAATCCGACCATGCACACAAGTCATAATACACAATATGAAGCCACTCAAGACCTCAAACCACTGAACGAAATACTAAAGCTCAAAATGACCGGTCGGGTCATTACACTCCCTCATGTGAAAATATTTATTTGTGAAATGAGAGAATAGATCAAATTTATAGGTTCTTTCTTTGGAGTTTAAGATTTCTCCTTTTACCTCTTTAACCTCCAGTTAAAACCTTATTTTTTTCAAAACCAAGCAAAAACTAGTAACGGTTGTACTATTTTCCCCCTAAAACCATTTTTACCTTTCACTTTTCTAATTTCTAGCTTAATGTCTATTTAGAAAGGGATGGAGATAGGATGGCTACCTCAAAATGGGCTCAGTCCATAAATCATTTCTAATTGGTGGTCCTTTTGGTTGACCGGCGGAAACCAACACCCTTTAGCCCCAAATAATATAGAGCCCAACAAACTTTAATTCAATCCGGACACACTCAAACCCGAAACATGTCAAAAATAAAAACTAAACTCTATTAAAACATGATTCAACTTAATCATGCAACAAACAAAGTCAAAATCACTCGAACAAACAAATTAATCATGTCAACTAAAACACAAACACAAGAAGAAGAAGAAGAAGAAGAAGAAGAAGAAGAAGAAGAAGAAGAAGAAGAAGAAGAAGAAGAAGAAGAAGAAGAAGAAGAAGAAGAAGGAGGAGGAGGAGGAGGAGGAGGAGGAGAAGTAGGAGGAGGAGAAGTAGGAGGAGAAGAAGAAGAAGAAGAAGAAGAATGAGCAAGATAACAAATGAAAATTGAGTAAGGACAATGAACAAAGAACAAACAACTTAAACTTATAAAATAGAAGAAAAAGGAATAACAACATACCAATAGACTGATGGTGAAACAAGCTTTTCATATCAACAGGTGCAAAAACTCCGAACTCTGGCAAACCTGAGTAAACAATTTGGCACCATACCTACATAAAAAAGAGATATTTGAGTCATGCATATGAAAATCGGAGACAGTGAAGCTTTTCGGTGACCCTGTCAGATTCTGGATACCAAAATTTAGGTCTGAAAATAATGAAGATCAACAGATCTTGAAGAGATCAGTCGGTTAGTGTGATATTTTAATTGTGGTGGTGGCCGGAACTCCAAGAATTTGAAAAGGGGAGGAAAATTGTTGGATTTTTACACTTCTTTCTCAAATTCGAAGGAATCGACTAGGAATTAGGTATTTGGTTTGTGGATTTGAAATGAGGATGTGGATAGGAGTGTTTTGGTATAGGTTTTTAGTGATCTTGACCACCATTGGCGGCGGTACACGGTGGTGAAAATAGCAGAGGATGGCAGAGGGATTGTGAGTGTGGAAAGAAAAAGTAATTAGGGTTTCGTAAAATGAGGGAATTTGATTTTAGGGATTCTTTTATTGTAAATAGACTAAATGAAACGATGCCATTTTTGTGCAAGAGGATGTCATTTTGTAACTTTTAACGGAGGCTTGGATCGGGTCGGGCACACGGATTCGGATTGGGACTTTTGGAGTTAGACTACTGAATTTGAACATTGGGGGCTCAGTTTTGGCTATCATGTTTGTTAACTAAATTGCCAATCTTGATTTACTTATTTATTAAGACCTAATTGCACTTGTAGACATTTTAATT
The DNA here is from genome assembly GCF_000715075.1 of Nicotiana tabacum. Taxonomy (NCBI): domain Eukaryota; kingdom Viridiplantae; phylum Streptophyta; class Magnoliopsida; order Solanales; family Solanaceae; genus Nicotiana; species Nicotiana tabacum. Next base: position 45,556,394 of record NC_134093.1, on the reverse strand, counting down.
AATTGCCTGAATGATTAACCAATTAATTCAACAATTGACCTAATTAATTATCTAATTATGCAATAAATTATCCTAAAATGCGTAATTAAGGACAAAACATTATTTATTTGTGATTTTATGTGATCTAAAATGCGTCTAAAAAGCTATAAATGCAACCAAAACTTTTTAAAAAAATAGATGAAAATTTCTAAAATTACTAATAAATTAATTAGTAAAGATTTAAATTGTTTAGGTCAGGTGGGTGAGTGATAGATTAATGACTATTAAGCTAGTGGTTGGAGAGTGCACTCTAAATGTAGTTAGCGCTTACGCGCCACAGGCAAGCTTGGATGAGGAGGTTAATAAGCACTTCTGGGAAGGGTTGAATGAGATTGTGCGTAGTATACCGCCTGCTGAGAGGTTATTTATAGAAGGGGGTTTCAATGGTCATATTGGGTCAACTACTGATGGCTGTGTCGAGGTGCATGGCGGCTTCGGCTTTGGGGCTAGGAACGGAGGAGGTATTTCACTGTTGGATTTTGCTGAGGCATTTGAGCTGGTGATTTCGAACTCTAATTTTCCGAAGAGGGAGAAGCATTTGGTTACTTTCTAAAGTATAGTGGCGAGGACCCAGATTGACTATATCCTCCTCAAGAGGTGTCATAGAGGGTTGTGTAAGGATTGCAAGGTTATCCCCGGGGATATCCTCGCGACGCAGCATAGACTCTTGGTGATGGATGTCGATATCCTAATAAAGAGAAAAAAGAGGTCGGTATGAGGATGACCGAGGATTAGATGGGGAGCCTTGACTAAGGATAAAGCTCAGGAGTTGGAGGGGAGGTTATCAACTTTGGGAGCCTGTAGGAGTAGTGGGTACGCGAGCCCTATGTGGACGACGACGACAAACTATATTAGGGAGGCGGAGAAAGAGGTGTTAGGGGTCTTGAAGAGTTACCCTGACAGGCACAAAGGTAACTGGTGGTGGAATAAAGTGATCCAAGGTAAAGTAAAGAAAAGAAGGTGGCGGACCTAAGGTTAGTAGGGAGCACATACGAGGAGGAGAGGAGAACAAACACAAAGAGGTATAAGGTAGCTAGGAGGGAGGCGAAGTTGGCGGTCACGGAGGCTAAGACTGTTGCGTTTGGTCATCTGTATGAGGAACTGGGGGACAAAGGCGGGGATAAGAAGTTATTCCGGCTGGCCAAGGCAAGAAAGTGGAAGGCTCGGGATCTGGACCAAGTGAGGTGCATCAGAGATGAGGAAGGTAGAGTATTGATGGGAGCGGCACAAATTAAGAGAAGATGGCAAACTTACTTTCATAAACTTCTGAATGAAGATGGGGAAAAGGTTATTGTCCTAGATTAATTGGGGCATTCCGAGAGTCACCGAGACTTTGGGTACTGTAGACGCATTAGGGTTGAGAAGGTCGTGTTGGCTATGTGTAATATGAGTAGGGGTAGAGCGACCAGACCAAACAAAATTCTAGTAGAATTTTGGAGAAGTGTGAGTAGAGCAGGCTTGGAGTGGCTGACTGGGCTGTTCAATGTTATATTTAGGATGAAGAGGATGCCGGATGAGTGGAGGTGGAGTATGTTGGTACTGTTGTACAAGAACAAAGGAGATATCCAGAGTTATAACAACTATAGGGTATCAAGTTACTAAGTCATACCATGAATGTTTGGGAGAGGGTGATGGGAGTGAGGGTGAGGAGGACTGTGTCTATTTCCGACAGCCAATTTGGGTTCATGCCAGGTCGTTCAACTACGGAAGCTATCCACCTTATTAGGAGGTTGGTGGAATAGTACAGGGATAGGAAGAAGGATTTGCACATGGTGTATATTGACCTGGAGAAAGCATATGACAAGGTACCTAGGGAGGTTCTTTAAAGATGCTTGAAGGCGAAAGGTGTGTCGGTTGCTTACATTAGGGCGATTAAGGACATGTATGATGGAGCTAAGACTCGGGTTAGGATAGTGAGAGGCAACTCAAAGCATTTTTCAGTTGTTATGGGATTTAACCAAGGATTTGCACTCAGCCCATTTTTATTTTCCCTGGTGATGGACGCACTAACACACCATATTCAAGGGGAGGTGCCATGGTGTATGTTATTCGCTAATGATATAGTTTTGAATGATGAGACACGAGATGGTGTTAACAAGAGGCTGGAGGTTTGGAGATAGGCCCTTGAGTCTAAGGGTTTCAAGTTGAGCAGGACTAAGACAGAATACCTGGACTGTAAGTTCAATGCCGAGTTGAGGGAAGCGAGCATGGACGTGAGGCTTGAATCACAGGTCATCCCCAAGAGAAGCAGTTTCAAGTATTTTGGGTCGGTTATCTAGGGGGTGGGGAGATTGACGAGGATGCCGCGCACTGTACAGGGGTGGGGTAGATGAAGTGGAGGTTAGCATCTGGAGTCCTATGTGACAAGAAAGTGTCACTGATGCTCAAAGGTAAGTTCTATAGAGCGGTGGTTAGACCAGCCATGTTCTATGGGGCAGAGTGTTGGCCGGTTATGAACTCACATACCTAGAAGATGAAAGTAGGAGAAATTAGGATGTTGAGGTGGATGTGTGGCCACACTAGGATGGTTAAGATTAGGAATGAAGATATCTGGGAGAAGGTAGGCGTGGCTCCGATGGATGATAAGATGCAGGAAGCAAGGCTCAGATAGTTCGGGCATGTGCGGAGGAGAAGCCAGAATGCCCCAGTAAGGAGATGTGAGCGGTTTGCTTTGGCGTGTATGAGAAGAGATATAGGACGGCCCAAGAAGTATTGGGGAGAGGTGATCAGGCAAGACATGGCGAGGCTTCATATTTCTGAAGACATGGCCCTTGATAGGAAGGTGTGAAGGTCGAGCACTAGGGTTGTAGGTTAGGAGGTAGTGGATCAAGTTTCTTCTTTGTATCGGGTGAGAGGATAGTCTGATAGGGTTGTGTCCTAGAATACTAGTGGTTATTGTCGTGTCCACACTTTTCTTCCACTTTTCATAGTACCAAGCCTTACTTATGTGTTATTGTTATTACTTTTCATCTATTTTCTGGTACTTACGATGTTGTTATTAATTTTATGGTTTCTGTTGATAATACTGATATATTATCTTTTTCGTCTCCTTGAGCTGAGGGTCTATCGAAAATAACCTCTCTACCCCCTTGAGGTAGAAGTAAGGTTTGGGTACACTCTACCCTCCCCAGACCCCACTTGTGAAATTTTACTGGGTTGTTGTTGTTTGTTAGTTGTAAAATATTTGAATTGTTTAGGAACATCAAGATTGGATATTTCTGATCCTAACAAAGATTTTGCTTGTGTTGTTGCGCATTCGTCCTTGTTTGAGCATGTTAAGCTCGCCAGTATGATGATCCATATTTATTAATTCTTAAGAACACAGTGTAGCGATATGATACAAAGAAGTTGGTTATTGGAGATGATGGTGTTATGCAACTTCAGGGTCAGCTTTGTGTTCCCAATATTGATGGTATGAGGGGGTTGACTCTTCTGGAGGATCACAGTTTGTTGTATTCTATTCATGCAGGGTGCTACGAAGATGTATCATGACTTGAAGCAACATTATTGGTGGAGAAGGATGAAAAAGGATATTATTGGACATGTTTCTAGGTGTTTTAATTGCCAACATGTCAAGTATGAGAAACAAATCAGGTGGTTTGCTTTAGAAGATTGATATACTGTAGTGGAAGTAGAAGAGCATTACTATAGACAGGTTGTAGATTTACCATGTACCTTGAGAAAGTTTGATATTATTTGGGTCATTGTGGATAGGTTGACTAAGTCCGCGCACTTTATACCGGTGTTGACTACTTATACTTCAGAGAAGTTAGCCCTGATTTATATTAGGAAGATAGTTCGTTTGTATGGCATGCATATTTCTATGATTTCAGATTATGACACTTAGTGAGTAACTCACTTTTCGAGAACAGTACAGCGGAAATTGGGCACATAAGTCGACCTTAGCATAACTTTTTGTAACGACCCGCTGGTCGTTTTGTGTATTGTAGCCCAGTTCCCCTACTTATTGCCTCTTCAATGTTCATTTGTGCTTATGTGACATTCGGGGGTGGTTGGTTTGGTGTTGGAGAAGTGTTGGAGTTGTAAGGCCCCGTAAAAATTTCCTAATAATTTAAGATTTAAAAATGTTCCAGTGGTATTTGGGAATAACGTATTCAAGTATTAAAGGAGACCTATGGGATATAACCACATCATTTTGAAATGAAAATATATGTTTAAGGTGTGTTGGAACATAATAAGGAGTTTTATGAATAGAAAGAATTTGTGTGTAACAAGTTGGATACATTAAATGGAAAGGATGTTATTATGTAAACATGGTTTCATACTTATATGAAAGTTTGGGAGTCAATTCGGGTCTATATCATAGCAAGGTATCAATTGAGGGTGAGTGGATACGAAAGAAATGGAAAAGAAAAGAAATGGGAGAGTGCTACATTTCGTACAACGCGCGGATTGTGGCACGACAACCCTCTCAGCAAGTTTGAAAAAAACAGTGAAGTATGGAAGATTGCGCTGGCGCGGGCACGCTACCCCCACCTGAAGCCTTTTAAGTACTCACCTTGGGGGTTCATTTCCCCCATTTCACTTGGACGGATTTGGGAGCTCTTCTCCACTATCTCAAGACCACCAACTCCCCTCTTCTTCAAGGTAAGCAATCCCCATTTTCTTGGTGTTAAATTCCATCATTTCTACACTAGTATTGATGAAATCTACACATAAAATACATAGATCTTCAAAAAAATTCTTCAAGAACTCAAAGGAGGGTTTTGCAAGATTTCTTTCAAAAGGTAATCCTACACCCTTAGACTTACATATATGGATATATTATGGGAATATTAGTATGAATTAAGTATTGGAACTTATAATATGTTGATTGGAAGCCATAAGTTCTCAATTTAAATACATAACCATTGTAGAGATTGAAAGGTGATTATTTGACGTAATTTTGTTGCTTTGGTGTGGATGGATGGTCATGTATGTGATATTGGAAGTTATGAATTGTTTAATAATGATGGTGGGATAAATTGTTGGTAAATGGTAGTAGTTGGATGAACTAATTCTATGGTTAAGAGGTGTAGAGATTCATGCATACTAGGTGTTTGATAAAATGCCAAAATGGCCTAAATTATGGAATTTGTTACTAATATGGGTTCCATTGAATGTTGTTATTGTATATTGATGTTTCTTAGTGTAGTGGATCTGTGTAATATCACAAAGGGGCTAATTTTAGGTATGTATGGTTGAACCCCCTTCTTCTTAGAATCGAATCCCACGGTGTTCATATAATTGAAGACAGACCTTGATCATTATTGAATTGGCTATTCCTAATGTGGTTGTGTCGAAGGATATATGTTCAATATTTATTCTAAATGCTTTATCATGTCATATTTCCATTTGAGGATATGTTCAAAATGTGGAATATGTGTTAGAAAAGTTAAGACTTCATGTCAAGATTGAAATAAAGGTTGTTATGCCAAATCGTATGAAAAGCCTCTTTGTGCCTAAGATTCCTGAATTGCTGCGTTATGTGAACTTAATGTCTTGAACGGGAAGACTTATTGATGTTGATAATGATAATGATAATGATATTTGAATGTGGAAAAAGGGGACTTGAATTATGAAATACGGCCAAGTGCCAAGAATGATTTTGTAATCGTGATCACTAGTGCCAATGAATCAAAAGAATATGAAAGAATTATGATGTGAGATAATTGAAATTGCGGTTATGGTTGATGTCTTAAGTGAGATGGCCTAGCCGATCGAGACGTGATCGGACGCCATGCCGCACACATGGTGGTAACTGTGCTGGAAATGATAATTGAAATTGTGGATATAGTTGATGTCTCAAATGAGATGAACTAGCCGATCGGGTCGAGATCGGACTCCGTGTAAGAACAGGGTAGTATTGTAGATTTTGGCATATGGCACTAAAGATTACCCAACCTAATAAGATGGAAATTGACTTGAGAACTTATGTGATCCTTACTTGATGTTGTAGTATTGGTTTGAAGCCCTTATTGAACTCATGACTGTTTTCCCCCTTGTATTATTGTCCATTCTATTAAGATCGTATTTTAGCTTTACATACTAGTACTATTCTATGGTACTAACGTCTCTTTTGTCGGGGACGCTACATCTTTAAATGGATGAAGGTAGTTACATAGCAGACAGTGTTGATCATAGTTTATGGTACATCATTATCTTCCCGGCAGACTCGGTGAGCCCCATTTCATTCCGGGGTCATGTATACCTTTTGTTTATATTGTGGTCATTTTTTAAGGTATAGTCGGGGCCTTGTTGCCGGCATTATCATTGTACTCTTCTTTATCTATAGAGGCTCCGTAGACATAGTGTGGGTTGTGTATTGGTGCTGGGAAAGACAAACTATGTTATGTTGTGGTTGTATTACTTGTCCCATTTGAGACTTTAAAAATGATGAAACCTATTGGTAATAGATTGGTATTGGAGACATGACCACATTTTTGTATAATTAATGAAAATATGTATTATCTTCATTCGTGGATGAGTTTGGGTAGAATAAAATTTTAACAGGCGTGCTCGGTCGGGTTCACCCAGTTGAGCGCCGGTCACGCTCCTCGGTTTTGGGGCGTGACGGGAGTGAATTGGGATACGTAATCCCAAGGTTGGAAGCTTAAGTGAAAAGAGTTAACCGGAGTTTGGTTTTTATGTAGACGACTCCGGAATAGTGTTTTGATGGTTCCAATAGCTTCGTATGGTAAGTTTGGACTTAGGTGTATGTTCGGATGTTGATTTAGGGGTCCGTAGGTTAATTTGGTGCTTTTTGGCGAAAATAGGAATGTTGAAAGTTTGCGAGGTTTGACCAGGAGTAGACTTTGTTAATATCGGGTTTGAATTTTTGTTTTGGTAGTTGTAATAGGTCTGTTGTGTCATTTGGGACTTGCCTGGGAAATTTGAGGTCATTTGGAGTTGATTTTATATGGTTCGGCATGACTTTTGAAAGTTGAAAGCTCATTAGTTTTATTAGGCTTCAATTGGAGTGCGATTCATGATTTTGGTGTTATTTGATGTTATTTGAGGCTTCGAGTAAGTTAGTATCGTATTTTAGGACTTGTTGATATGTTTGGATGGGGTCCCGAGGGCCCTGTTTGTGTTTCGGATTATTGGTGGATCATTTTTGGACTTTCAATTATGGCTGAAGCTTTGGGAATTCTGGTGCAATCACACCTGTGAAGGATTTGGCCGTATGTGAGAGGCCGCAGAAGCGGCTTGGTGATCACAGATTCGGGCTAGGCTGGAGCTGGGGAAGAGCACAAGTGTGAGGGTATTTCCGCATCTGCGAGCCCGGAGGTGCGACTTCAGGACCGCAGAAGTGAAGGAGGATGTTGCGGAGTCCGTAGATGCGGACATTGGGGCACAGGTGCACATGCGCAAATGCACAAATGAGACCACAGAAGCGGAATGTTGCTGGAAGATGAGGGACCGCAGATGTGAAAGGAGTCCGCAGAAGCGGACTCTCAGATGCGATTGAAGGTTTGCAAAAGCGAATGGTCGGGCGCTTGGAGGGAGCCGCAGATGTGGCCACTATTCTGCAGAAGCACAACCGTAGAAGCATGACCGCAGATGCGGGTAAGTGAGATGCATGTGCGGGATCACTGGGCAGAACATAAAAATGAGGGTTTGCTCATTTTTCTCATAGTTGGAATTTTGGAACTCGATTGGAGGCGATTTTCGGGAGACTCTTTGCTACAATTGGAGAGGTAAGTGAAGTTTAATCACTTTTGTTGATAGATTTTGATTACCCATTGATTATTAAACTTAGTTTATGTGAATTTAAGGTAAATTCGGGGGTTTTAGACTATGTTATTGGAGAGTGAGATTTGATGATTTGAGAGTCGATTTGTGGTTGGAATTAGATGAAATTAGTATGGTTGGACTCGTAATTGATGGGTATTCGGAATTTATAAATTTTATCGGGTTCCGGGATGCGAGCATGTGGTTAACCTTTTAGATTGACTTTGCATGTTTGATTCAAGACTTTATCTTTATCATTTGGAATTATTTCTCATGGTTTTTATTGAAGATATTAAGTTTCTTTGGCTAGATTCGTGTCGCTCGGAGGTCGATTCGCATGGCAAGGAATTTTTGGAGTATTGATTTGTGCGTTTTGATGTAAGTAACATATCTAAATTTGAATTTAAGGGTGTTGAATACTGGGAACTATATTACATGAGAGGTATTGGGGTGGCGCACGCGCTGAGTGATGGGGGTGTGTGCGTGCACCGAAGTATTCATGATTAGACCCGTATGATCATTTGAGTTTTGATTCATGTTAAAAATTGTGTCTAGGCTATGTGCTACTTTGTTTAGACTTGATAGGGTTATTCTTGTCATTTCTAAGCTATTTGCCTTAATTGTACACACACTCTCAGTCATGATGCCATATTTGTGTATGATATCTCTGTCTCAATACGTCCTTATTTGATTCCTCACATGTTGTTGATGCTTCATATGTGTAATATTGTTGAATTGAATACTGTGAGATATGCTCAACTGAGGCATGACCAGTTGATGATTGAGCTAAGGCCATAGAGCCAATCTGATATTGATTTTGAGATGACGCGTATGCGAGGCTTATATTGGGCTAAGTGTTATTGATTTGGGGCGACGCATGCACTAGGCCTCACTATTGGGCTATGTGACTGTGGTTAGTGCTTGGGCAGGATCCGCCCCTCCGGAGTCTGACATACCAATAGTAGGCGCAGGCACAATATTTTATATACGTGCTTGATGTTGGGCAGTTATGACAGACACCCGTATAGTGCTAAGTGTTGTTGTGTGGTTATTATTAATGCATAATTTCAGAGATCTCCCTCCAGCTTTCGGCCTATCACACTGACCTCCCTTATGGTTTACAATATTACGTCTACCTCCCTTATTTTGATTTTCTTGCAACTATTCTTTTAACTCATTTAAAATCAATATAAATAAAATACAATTTGACAGATTTGTCCATTTTAATGTTAATTTTTTTCAATTAATTTCCTTAAAAATAAAAATACATTTCCTTGAGTGGGAAGTCCTCTTCTCTCCTTTTACAAATTTAATTTTTTGAGAAGGATCATAGATGAACTTTTTCCCTCTCAATGAAATTTCCATAGGAGTTTTATCATCTAAATCAGAATCGTCATCTATTTTATCTTCTACCTCGGGAACAGGAAATTCATCAACTTTTTGATTCTTCTCCTCTAAAAAAGGTCAATTGGGTCTGCAACATTGTTACATTCGTCTTCATCCGATGCTACCCATTCTTCATCGTCATTCATGTCCGCTGATTCATTGTTAGCCAAACTGTAAAATTCTCCATTTGAGTCACCATGTACTTGTCGGGGGGAAGGAATTATATCTACACTGTGAACAATAATATGTATGCTTCTGTGGTTTGCATAAATATTGAATACGTGCTTCAGATCTTCATCACAATTCACATCCATACTGAGATAAGTATTAGGAATTTCACACTTCATAGATATCAATCAAGAATATCATGAAGTGCTTTCTCACATGTGTCATTCAAGAGATTGGAGTACAAGTAACTTGATGGATCCACAGCATAAATCTTGTGCTCACGATTCTCATAGTGAACATTTATATCATGATAAACTATGGGAGTTGTCATCCTACAGTGGAAAAACACACACAAACAAACAAACAAATGAAAAGGAAGAATAAATAAAATGAATAGAATCTACTCACGACATTTTAGTCTACTTCTGTTTAAGAATATAATATCCCTCTCTAGAAAAAAAATTCACTTTTCAACCAACAAGTACGAAAAAGTAAAAATTTATTAAACACGGTATACTTAATCCCTTTCTGTGGTGCTTCTTAATATTTGGTTGCATCAATTTACATGCTAATACATGTAATGCTTAGAATTTGGGTTGGAGCCCGTATAACTCTGTTTTGGAAGAGCCCAAGCCTAAACCAAGTTTTAAATTTAGATATCATAAAGATAGGGAATATTGGGTTTTGTACTTCTGATTTTACGTTTTGTTGAGTACAGAAGTTGAGTAGACTCATTAGATCAAAGAAATATCAAACTATAACACCTAAACTAACCACTTAGGGGGGGAAGGATCATGATGTGTAGTAGGTAAAAGGAATCATATGTATGCGATGTTAGCATCAAAACCCACAACATATGAGTACTTAATCTACATAAGCAAAGTGAGATTTGCAGAAGCATACCTAATTTGCTTTCTTTTGCAGGGGAGATGGCTGATGAATTTGCATCTATGAATGGAGAGGAACAAGAATAAGAACGTGGAAATTTGCAGAGAAGAGGACTTCCCACTCAAGAAAATGCGTTTTATTTTTAAAAAAAATTAATTAAAAGAAATTAACATTAAAAAGGGCAAATCTATCAAATTATATTTTATTTATATTTATTTTAAATGAGTTTAAAGAATGGTTCTAAGAAAATCAAAACAAGAGAGGTAGGCATAATATTGTAAACCACAAGGGAGGTCAGTGTGATAGGGCGAAACCTGGAGGGAAGTCTCTGAAATTATCCTTATTATTAATGGTTCCACTGTGATATTGTTGATTTGATATTTATATTTGACATGTAGGCATAGATATGTACCTTCCTCATGTTAGCTGGTAAATGAAGTGTCTTATCCGTGTTGGGCTTAAACTGTTATACTTGGAAAGCATGCCTAAATTCCTAAAATGTGAATAAGGTGAACATAATATCATTGAGTTGCCTGCTTCTATGATTTCCTTTATATTCTGAACATATAACTGGTTATTGATATTGGTCTCCAATTGTTATTTCTGAGCTTTTCACTGCTTTCAGCCCAAGGTTAGTTTTGTTACTTATTGAGTACATGGGGTCAGTTGTATTCATACTACACTCTGCACTTCGTGTGCAGATCCAAGTAATACAGGAGAAGGTGATCTCTAGAGTCCTGTTGCTATCAGCTTTTGGGAGACTACGAGGTAGTTGCAATGTTGTCCGCAAACCTTGAAGCTCTCTTTCATTACTTCTATTATTAATGTTCTACTATTCAGACAGTTGTATAGAGGATTTAGTCTTGTATTTTGATACTCAGTAGTGCTCATGTACTCGTTAACACTAGATCATTGGGATGGTTGTACTAGTATTGTTGTCGTGTTCATTAGTTATTTCACTATATTTCTGTTGCTGAGTTTATTAAACCATGTTTATCCAGGTTTGTTATTATTGTGTGACTGTTGGCTTGCCTAGCAAGTAGCGTTAGGCGTCATTGCGGCTCCGGTGGGAGTTGGGTCGTGACACTTTTCCCCATAAACAGATGGTCAGTCCAAGCAAACTATTCATATTCTTGAGGCCATATTGTGATCTTGTGTGATTGACTTTGGAGTAGATTAGTTCTTGTCTTTGGCTAAGTTTGCTTACTACAATAGTTATCAATCGAGCATTCAAATAGCTCTGTATAAAGCTTTGTATGGTAGGCGATGTATTCTCCTGTTATTTGGTTTGAGCCTAGTAAGTCTAGGTTGTTGGGTACAGACTTGGTACGTGATGCTTTAAAAAAGGTAAAGTTGATTTAAGAACAACTTTAAACAGGATGGAGCATATAGAAGAGTTATACGTGCAAGAAGGTCTATGATATGGTATTTATGGAGGTTGAGAAGGTACTTTTGAAAGTTTTACCTATGAAAGGCTTGATAAGACTTGGGAAGAAGGTCAAGTTGAGTCCGAGGTTCATTCGACAATTTCAGGTATTGGAGAGAGTTGGTAAGGTTGCTTATAAGGTTGCTTTGCCTCTTAGCTTATCAGGGGTACATCTGGTATTTCATATTTTTATGCTTTGGTGGTATAACGAAAATGAGTCACATATTTTAAAATTCATCACAGTGCATCTAGATAAAACTTTAGCCTATGAAGAAGATCTGGTATCTATTTTGGACAGACAAGTAATGAAGTTGAGGTCGAAGGAGAACGCTTTGATGAGGGTGCTTGAGAAAGGACAATCGAGCGATGAGGCTACTTGGGAGACTAAGTCAAATATACGGAGTAGATATCCATACCTTTTCAGCTGATCAGGTACATTTCTAAATTAATTTGAGGAAGAACCGGTCATTTTGAATTTTAGACCCTCAATCCCCTATTTGATGCTTTTCGTAGATTGTTTTTATACTTTATGACTTGTGGGGATTGATAGTTTTTTTCCTGATGGGTTTTGGAGTGATTACTTCTTAAGTTGAGGCTTAAGATTGGAAGAATTGATCAAAGTCAATAACGACCTCAGATTAGTGATTTGAAGGTTCCAATAGGGTCATAATAATTTTGGACTTGTATGTATGTTTGGTTCGGGTCTCGGATAGCACAATGTTAATTCGGCGCTTTTAGTCAAAAGTTGAAATTTTGAACTTAAGAAAGTTTGAGATTTTTGGTGATGTACGATTCTTGATTTTGATGCTGTTTTTAGTGTTTTGAGCTTTTGGGCAAGTTTTTATTGGGTATACGGGCCTACTAGGATGATTGGATGGGATCTCGGGAAGCTCATGTGAGTTTCGGGATGGTTTTGTATCATTTTGAGTTAAGTTTGAATTTTTGGTATTTGATGCAGCCACACCTGCAAAACTGAGGTCGCGATGCAATGGTCACACCTGTGGATGTGTTTGCTCATCTATGAAGGGGGCTAGGCAGGAAAGCTCACACCTTTAGTGCAATGTCTCACACCTGCGAGGTCGCACATGTGGTGAGGTGGTGCGCACCTATGGAAATACCTGGTAGATTCTTTTAAGTCGAGATTTAGCTTATTTTCACCATTTTTGAGTTTTGGAGATCAGAAAAAGGCGACTTTTGAGGAGATATTCACCACAATCTTGAGGGTAAATAATTCTTACTTGGTTTTAATTATATGTCATGATTTCCCATAGATATTTACACCTAAAATATAGAATTTAAGAGTAAAATTTGGGTCTTTGTCTACAACATAAGAGAGTATAGTTTGAGGTTTTGAACACTGATTTGGACTCTAATTTAGAAACTAATCACATATTTGGACTCATTGATTTATGGATCAATGAAATTTAACCTTGGACTTGGGTTTCGACCATGTGGACTCAAAATAACGTTTTGTTGACTTTTGAGATTTGATTGAAGATTGAAGCTTTATTGTTTGAAATTGGTTTCAATGACTTTATTTGATCTTGTTACGTATTATTGGATTAGATTTGGAGCGTTTGAAGGTTTTGTATAGAAGAAAGGTCCTATTGGATGGTTGAGGCTTGTACCGAATAAGGTAAGTCTCTTGTCTAACCTTGCCAAGAGAGAATTTCCTACAAATTGGACTTATGTGCTACATGCTACATGATTTGGAGGTGGCATGTAAGCGAGGTGATGAGCGTATATGTGTACACGAAGTTTAATGATCCAACCGATCATTTTACTTTCTAGATCCCCGTTCCCCTATTTAAAACTTTTCGTGTGTTCTTTTATTATTTTATGACTTGCGGGGATGGTTGGTTTGGTTTTGGAAGGGTTCGGGTTGAATTCGGAACACTTAGTTCCATAATAGTGGCCTAAGATGGCCAAATTTGACTTGAGTCAACACTTTGAGTAAACGACCTCAGAATCGAGATTTGAAGGTTCCAATAGTTTTGCATGATGATTTTGGACTTGGACGTATGTCTGGATCGAGTTTCAGATGGACCAGATTCGTTTTGGCGCTTATTAAAGTTGGCGTATTGAAGGTTTTAGAGTTTTCTAAGTTTTATTTGAGTGGACTTTGGTGTTATCGATGTCCGTTTGATATTCCAGGACTTAAAATAGGTTCATACTGTGATTTATGACTTGTGCGTAAAATTTGGCGTTATTCCGAGTTGTCTAAGTGTGGTTTGTCGCTTTCGGAGTTGGTTGAAATGGGTTTGAAGTTTAGAAGTTGATTAATTTGGTTTTGAGGTGCAATTCTTGGTTTTGGTGATATTTTACCTGTTCTGAGACTTCGAGTAGGTCCATAGTATATTTATGGACTTGTTGGTACATTTGGACGGGGTCCCAGATGGCTCGGGGGAGTTTCGGACCACCCGGAGCAAAGTTGAAGTTGGCTGAAATTGCTAGTGTGATTCGCGATCGCGAAGGTTGTCCCGTGATTACGAAGAAGGCTGAATAGGGGTCTGGGATTTAACTCTTTGCGAACGCGAGGAGATCCTCACAAATGCGATAAAGGATCTGGTTCTTCATAGCAAACGCGTAGACATCTTCGCGAACGCAAAGAAGGTTGAGGCTGAGTTGGGTTGGAAGGTTATTGGCCTTCGCGAATGCGGCTAAGGGACCGCGAATGTTAAGGGCTGAGTGTGTTGGTCATCGTGAACATGACGCGTCTATTGTGAACACATAGAGGAAGGAGTTGGGCTGAGCCAGTATGGCCTTCAAGATCGCGAGGGATCTTCCGCGATCGCGAAGAAGGGTTCACTGGGTAGATTGCACTTTTTATATGAGAGCTCTTTTGAGGGGTATTTCCATCAAACATCACTAGGTAAGTGATTTCTACCAATTTTGAGTTAAATACATAGATTATGGGTAGATTTTAACATAAAAATTGTGAAATTTTAGGATTTTTGTTGAAGAACCTAGGGTTTGGTAAAATGGTATTTGACCACGAAATTGATTATGTAATTGAGTGTAAAAATATATATTTGAGTTCTTAATATCATGGGTAACGTTTATCTTCAAAAATTTCCGGAATCCATGCATGTGGGCCCGGGGTGACTTTTATGGAATTTTCGAATTAGATTAGAAAATTACTCTAATAGTTAAATTATCAACTTTTGGGCATATATTGATTAGTTTTTATGACCTTTGACTAGTTTCAGATTCTCGACGTTAATTTGAGGCAACTAATGAGGTTGGGGAGCCGAGTAGTGAATTTGGAAGCGAGGTAAGTCTCTTGCCTAATCTTGAAAGAGAGAAATATCCACGTAGGTGTAATAATTGTTGTGTGCTAATTGTTGTGGGGGCTACATACGCACGAGATGACGAGAGTCTGTACGAAGCTAGATTCATGTTTATGTCCGGGTAGACTTAGATTCACATCATGCCTTAAACGTGCTATTTGAATTAATCATATGTATTTGATTTCTTTAATTTATGACTGAGATTGAGACTAGAATAAAATATTGGCCGAGTGTCACGACCCAAATTTCCCTCCGTAGGATGTCGTGATGGCACCTAGTCTTAGGGACTAGGTAAGCCTAACACTTACTGAATTAGTAGCAACTCAACCAACAATTATTAAATATGAAATAGAAATTTCCTATAATCCCAAAACCGGTAGTACAAGTCACAAGCTCTACAAAGTTCACTAGAAAATTACTAAGAACAATTGTTCCAGAATAGAATCAAACAATGCAAAAAAAGGTATCAGAAGGTGACTCTGAGGCATGTGAATGCAACAATAGGTGTACCTTGAGTCTCCACAGAGATGCACGATCAGATAACAGGAATATCAACAACTCTAAGGTACCTGGATCTGCACAAAAATGTGCAGAAGAGTAACATGAGTACACCACAGTGGTACCCAGTAAGTATCAAGCCTAACCTCGGTAGAGTAATGACGAGGCCAGGTCAAGACACCTACCGGACATATAAACTTGTACGAAATGTTACATAAAGCTAACAAGGAAAGAATATCAATGTAAGGACAATAACAGAAGAATTTCCAAATGAGTTATTAAGCCAATTTAGGATTTAAATAAGGTAAAATAGTGGAGAGGTTGTACAAATAGAATATCAATTAGGTTTAGTTTAGAAATATATGAGATCCAATAAAATATTAAATTTATACAAAATAAGACATTCAATCAAGTTTTAACGAGATAAATATGGGATTTATTAAAGTAAAATGTAATAATAATTTTTCATGCAAATTACACGACAATAAGATAATGAGAAAATTGAGGTACCAATTAGAGTAAAAATATAATCACCATTTAATTTTAGTAGATCTCCGAATAAGATATGAGTTTTATTTTTTTGAAAGACACACAAGTGAAACAGCTTAAAAATTCTTTCATTTGCCTCTGCTAAATTCTCAGCAACTTAACATATCACATAGGATGGATGACTCACACAACAAGTCCATATTGTTACATTTTTAATATATTGATGGTTAATTAATTATGATCAAAACACAATGAAGTATTTTAAGAAACCACATTAACCGTCCTAGCATGAAATGCATCATGTGAATCACAATCGGAATTAACCTTAATATCACAATAATTTCATATTTGCGCATTTGTTGCGGCGTGCAACCCGATCCCACATATCATTAATCAAATCTGTCGCATCGTGCAACCCGATCTCACACAATAATAATCATATTTGTTGCAGCGTGTAACCTGATCCCTCACAATAATAAATCATATCTGTTGTGGCGTGCACCCGATCCCTCACAATAATAAATCATACTTGTTGCGGCATGCAACCCGATTCCTCGCAACACAAATTAAGCAACCAATTTACAACTCACTACAGTATACCACAAAATCAAAAGGAATAACGAGGCTACACAACGAAGTCACAACTAATGAAAAAGGCAACACAGTAGCTCACGAAATCATATAGCAAGGAAATGACAATCCATAAACCAAGGTACAATTTATGAGCATAAATTAATAATTAAGGTATATAGTAGATAAAACATGAATTTAACAAGTAAATACAATCAACATTTGGCATATAAGGGTGTACTTGACAACAAGACGGAAGATGTGCTAATAATTTCAAGAAAAGCACGTACAAACACTTCTAACAACAAAAGATATAGACATGAAGTGATAACTATAATTGATTACAAGAAGGAAACCTAACAGTCTAAACCGGTCAAATACCATATATAGGTCGTGTACCCACTCGTCACCTCATATACACGACCTTCACATAACACGAATGACATAATCATCTCAAATACTAAGGAGTTGGTTTTACCCACACAAAGTTAGACAAGACACTTACCTTAACGAAGTTAGACCGACATTCCAAAATAGCATTCTTGCGCGAAAGGACGTTCGAATGGTTCCAATCTAGTCAAAATATTTTTATAAAATAATTACAATTCATAGAAAATAATTTTGGATAATAATACGTCGATTTCCAATTTATTCTAAAAGTCAACCTCGGGGCCTGCATCTCAGAACCCGACAAAAATTCACGAAATCCGAACACCCATTCTGATACGAGTTCGACCATACCAATTTTATCAATAGCCGATAACAAATCGACTTCCAAATCTTGAATTTCCGTTTTTGAAGAGTTTTACAAAAATCTCAATTTCTTTCATAAAAACTCGAATTAAACGATGAATATAATCATAGATTTATGAAATATAAGCACTTTTGGATATAGAACACTTACCCAAGCCAAAGTCGTGAAGAAATCCTCAAAATTGCCCAAGAACCGAGTTCCAAAAAAACAAAACGAAAATGGAAAAATGACCAAGTTCAATCCTTATGTTTCTTCCCAGTTTCCGCTTCAACGGACAGGTTTTGCGCTTCTGCGAGGCAAACCTCGCTTCTACGAATGCATTGGAGAGCATCCCCCATTGCATCTGCGGACTCATTCCCGCTTTGCGCAATCGCAGGTGCGAAGCAAACTTGCGCATCTGCGAAGCCAGCCGCTTCTGCGTTCCTATTTGTGCTTCTACGATCACACAGGTGCACATAAATGTCTGCTTCTGCGAGCTCACGCCAGCTTCTGCCCAGATTCCTTTCCAGTCGCTTCTGCAATGATTTCCTTGCTTCTACGAGGTCGCTTCTGCGACCAAGACATCGCAGAAGTGATTGCACCAGCAGTCATATTTCCAGCAGCTTCAATTGTCCAAAATCCAATCCGTTAACCTTTCAAAATCCACCTGAGGCCCTCGGAACCTTAACAAAATATACAAACAAGTCCCAAATACAATACAAACTTAGTCGAGGCCTCAAACCATGTTAAACAACGTCAAAATTATGAATCACGCCTCGAATCGAATTATGAGTTTATAAATTTTCCAAAAAAAAGTTAAGATCATAAAGGAGCAGTTGAAAACTGCTCAGAGTCGTCAAAAATCCTATTCGGATGTTCGTCGTAGAGACTTGGAGTTAAAAGAAGATGATTGGGTATTCTTTAAAATTTCCTCCATGAAAGGTGTAATGCGATTTGGTAAGAAAGGGAAATTGAGTCCGAGGTATGTCGGGCCGTACAGAATCATTCAGAGGATCGGTGAGGTGGCGTGCAAGCTTGAGCTACCACCCGAGATGTCATTAGTGCACCCGGTATTCCATGTGTCCATGTTGAAGAAGGTAGTTGGAGATCCGTCAGCTATTGTGCCGGTTGAGACCATTAAGGTTAATGAAGAATTGTCATATGAAGAAATTTCGGTTGCCATTCTTGATAGACAAGTCCGAAAGTTGAGGAATAAAGAAATTGCCTTCGTGAAAGTGTTATAGCAAAACCAGCAGGTTGAAGAGGCCACGTGGGAGGCCGAGGAAGAAATGAAGAAGAAGTATCCTTACTTGTTTGAATAGCTATGTAATCCTTTCTTTCTGTGAACTTGTCACCTATGAATTTTGTATCACTTGTTCAGTCGATGTAAAGGTGTCCCTTTTGATTATGTGTTTCTTATGAGGCCACGGTTAGTACTGTTATAAGTTTGTTACGTTGTTGAGTTGTGCATATGTTTGTAAGATGTGTTTCTGCGGCTCTCTGACAGGTGGATAGGCCTAGTTACAAAGGAAACTCTGGCAAAATTTTTGGAAATTTGGGGAGTTAGTTAAATTTGGGGTTGTTGGTGTAGGGTATGAAAAACTGAGTTGCATAAGGTGCTAATAGCAGACCCTAATCCTCATTCGAGGATGAATGATCTTAAATGGGGGAGGATGTAAGGCCACGTAAAAAATTTCCTAAAAACTCGGATTCCGTGATGAAAGCGTAGGCGTAGAGGTTAATAGTACAGTGCGCTGGGGAGTTGAAGGAAAATGTTGGGCAGAAGTATGCATTTCTGCAGCCGCAGAACCACTCTGCGGATCGCAGACTGGTCGCGGAATGGGGCAGGTGTCTGGGCATTTTTTATTTCAATTTTGCGGCCATTATGCGACCGTATAAGCGTTTCACGGGCCGCATTATTGTCGCATATCCCGACTTGAGATTTCTCGGAGGGAGGTTCTGCGGTGCACTATGCGTCCGCAAAACCGTTTTGCGGTGCATTATGTGACCGCAGAACAGGTATGCAGGCCGCATAGTGACCGCAGACCAGGTTAGTTTTTTCCCAGTTTTGGCACCCCAATTTCGCAGTAATTTTGCGGACCGCAAAACCATTATGCGGTCGCATATGCAACCGCAGAACTCGTGCCGGGGCTTAATTTTTGGGGTTTTTAAACCCAACCCAATTCCGTTAAAACACACCCCATAGACCATTTTGAGCACATTTCTGATATTTTAGAGTGAGAGGGAGAGTTCTTAGAGTGGGGGAGCAATTTTTAACCATTATCCATTAATTCTTGCTCAATCATTGAGGATTAACAAAGGAAGTCTTCACCCTAAAGGTAAGAACCTATGTCCTACCTCTCAATTTCGAAATTTTTCAAAAAATGGGGTAATTAGAGAGGCAACTATTGGGTATGGGGGTTGTTGTCTTGCATGCATGTATCCTTGAAGTATGTGGGAAGTTTATGAGCTAAAAATGGTAGAGAGTGGGTTGAGAAATGATGGAATCTTCCACAAAAGAGTCTTAGAATCATAATGCACACATATTGTTTGATAAAATGCTCAAATGAGCTAAAACCATGATCATCTTCATAATTGAGCCAAGAATTCCAGATCATATTAGCGTCTAAGAAGCTCAATTGAGGTATGTTGGCTAAACCCCTTTCTTCTTAGAATTGAATCCCATGGTGTTCATGTAGTTGGAGTAAGTCCTTGATTATTATTGAATTGGCTATTCCTAATGTGGTTGCGTTGAAGGATGTTTGTTCAATGTTTATGCTAAATGCTTCATCATGTCGTCTTGCCATTTGAGAATATGTTCAAAATGTGGAATATATGTTAGGAATGTTAAGACTTCAAGTGAAGATCGAAATAAAGGTTGTAATGCCAAATTGTATGAAAAACCTCTATGTACCTAAGATTCCCAAATTTGCTCATATGTGAATTTAATGTTCTGAATGGGAAGCCTTATTGTTGTGGATAATGATAAGGATATTTGAATGTGGAAAAAGAGGACTGGAACTATGAAATACAGCCAAGTGCCAAGAATGACTTTGTAATCGTAATCACTAGTGCCAATGAATTGTAAGTATATGAAAGAAGTTCGATATGAGATGATTGACTGAAAAAGGTAATGTCTCAAATGAGATAGCCTAGCCGATCGGGCCGAGATCGAACTTTGTGTAAGAAAACGGTGGTATTGTGGATGAAATTATGGTGATGTCTCAAATGAGATGGCCTAGCCGATCGGGCCGTGATCGGACGCCATGCCGCATACATGGTGGTATTGTGCTGAAAATTATAATGAAATTATGGTAATGTCTCAAATGAGATGACCTAGCCGATCGGGTCGAGATCGGACTCCGTGTAAGAATACGGAGGTATTGTGAATTGTGGAATATCGGTGCTAAAGATCACCCAACCTAATAATATGGAAATTGACTTGATAAAGTATATGATCCTTAACTTATTGTTTTAATATTATTTGAAGCCTTATTAAATTCTTGATTGTTCCTCTTGTATTATTATTCATTCTATTGAGTTGGTGTTTAGCTTTACATACTAGTGCTATTCGACAGTACTAACGTCCCTTTTGCCGGGAGTGCTGCATCTTTAAATAGATGCAGGTGGTTATATAGCAGACAATGTTGATCACAGATAGTGCTGCTCTTCTCAGCGGACTCGGTGAGCCCCATTTCATTCCGGGGTCATGTATTGTACCTTTTATTTATATTGTGGTCACTTTTTGAGGTATAGCCGAGGCCTTGTTGCCGGCACCATCTTTAATCTCTTTTGTATCTTTAGAGGCTCCGTAGATACTATGTGGGTTGTATATGGGTGTTGGGAATGTTAAACAAGTATATGTTGTGTTTGATCACTTGTTCCACTCAAACTATAAGGAATTGTGTATTTTGAGACTAAAAGGCTAAATAGCTAATGAAACGGTTTTATGTTTTATGTATGAACTTCCTTCCGTCTAATTAATGAAATCATGTCTTTTTTTATCATGGGTGAGTTGGGTAGAAAGTATCTAATAGGTTTGCTAGGCCGGGTTCACTCGGTTGAGTGTCGGTCGCGCTTCCTGAAGTTGGGGCGTGACAGTGAAGATCCAGTATAGGTGGGAATAGTGGATGTAACAGGAAAAAGGATGGTGGTGCAGGTACAGTAGAGGGTATAGTGGAGAAGGAATAAGTGTGGGTGAAGGTTCACTTGATGATTTTGCACCTTTCTTTGATTTGGGCTTCATGTTTATGGGTTTGGCTTTAGTCTTAGATGATGATTTTGCTTTAATGGGGGTTTGGCTGGATTCTGGCAAGGTAATAATAGATTGAAATTTATAAAGGAACGAGAGAAATATTTCTTGATTCTTTCTTAGGGTTTGAGAGAAACAATGAGGTCTGAGAAACGGATCACAAGGGGGCTTTTAAAGAGGTGACTATTGATTTGATTGGAAGAAAGAGAGTAACCGAATTTGAGTTCTAACGGGACTCTAATAGCAGTTACTTTTGACTGTTAGAATTTTAGGAGTAATTAAACTCTAATTGCTCCAGGATTCCCCCTTAATCTTTGACTTGATGACATCTAGGAGTGGTGCTAATAGGATTAGAGAGTCTGAGTATAGCTGTAATTTCAGATATTAAGCCCCAATGAATTAAGACAAGATTGCACATACCTGAGTCAAAGAACTAACTCCTTAGTAACTCCTTACTCCTTTCTGCAATAAAGTTTCAACACTATAGGTTTGTATTATAAGACAAAGTTATCAACTAGACTTTTCTGGGCGAGTGTGTGCGCTTAAAACAAGCACGAGACTGTATCAAACACATTGTACTTGACCATCTACATCTAAGCATAAATTTTTCAAGTCAATCCTTGCGGTTCAACATAGTTGGAAGTATTAATTAGACCTAGTTCTAGTCTATTCCTTTCAAAGTGATCCCTATTCAGAGCTTTAGAAAAAATATCAGCAATTTGGCCTTTAGTTTTACAGAAGTTAATTGAGATATTTCCCTTTTCAACATTGTCTCTGAGAAAGTGATGTCTAATGTCAATGTGCTTGGTTCTCTTGTGTTGACAGGGATTTTTAGCAATGTTTATGGCACTAGTGTTATCACAGAATATAAGAATACAATCAACAAAAATACCATAGTCCCTTAGCTGTTGTCTTATCCACAATAACTGAGCACAGCAAGATGCTGCTGCCACATATTCTGCTTCAGTTGTAGATAAAACCACTGAGTTCTGCTTCTTTGTTCCCTAAGACACCAGGCAAGAACTAAGAAAGTGTGTTGTTCATGTAGTATTTTTTCTATCAACATGAAAACCTGCATAGTCAATATCAGCATAACCAACTAGATCAAAGCTATACACTCTAGGATACCATTGACACAGAACAGGAGTCCCTTTAAGATATCTGAGTATCCTCTTGACAGCCTTCAAATGAGACTCTTTAGGATTTTCCTGAAATCTTGCACACAATCCCACATATCAGGCCTACTTGCTGTGAGATACAACAGTGACCCAACCATTTCTTTATATAGCTTATGTTCAACACTTTTTCCTTCTTCATCAAGGTCCAGCTTTGTTGCAATGGCAATGTGAGTGTCTATGGACTTAGAAGAGTCCATGCAAAATTTCTTCAGTAGTTCGTTGATATATTTTTGTTGATGTATCATGGTTCCAGTAGGTGTTTGCTTGATTTGCAACCCCAAGAAGAAGTTCAATTCACCCATAATGCTCATTTCAAACTCATTCCCCATCATCTCAGCAAATTCCTTATACATAGCTGCATTAGTATCCCCAAAGATGATATCATCCACATATACTTGTACAATCAGAACATTTTTGACATTATTGTACACAAAACATTTGCACCCAAAAGCTCTTAGGTGAGTGATGTTGGTCTTTCTCCCCCGAAGTAACTCATAGGGAGTTTTCTCAAGAATGGGTCTGACCATGCATCTGTTTAGCAAGTAACAAGAAGTATTAATTACCCCAGCCCAAAATCTCTTAGGCAGTCCATTGGCAATCAGCATGGTCCTCCCCATATCTTCTAAGGATCTATTCTTTCTTTCTACAGCACCATTTTGTATGGAGTTCTACGTGCAGAGAAGTTATGATCAATGTCATGTGTGCTACAGAATTCAAGGAATTTAGAATTTTCAAACTCAGTTCCATGGCCTGTTCTTATACTTAAAACACCACACCCTAATTTCTGTTGGATCATTCTCTTACCTCCCCTACTCCTCACTCTCATTGGTCTACATATGTCCATATGAAGGAGTTCCACGGGTTTGGTTGTACTGACAACCTTTTTAGATTTAAAAGATGACCTCACATATTTTCCCCTGACACAAGCATCATATACCTTGTCTGAGGTGAACTTAACTTTTGGTAGTCTAAGGACCAGGTCCTTTGCTACCAACTTGCTGAGTTGAGATAGACTAGCATGTCCCAATCTTCTATGCCATAACAGTGGGTCATTTTCCACTATACTTAAGAATATGTGCTCACTATGAGGAAGAGGCATAATAGATATCTTGTAGACATTGTTGTGTCTCTTATCTTTTAACACAATTTCATCAGTATCAAGCTTAGTGACAGTGCAGATTTTGAAATTGAATTTTACCTTATTTCATTTATCACACATTTGAGAAATTCTATAAAGAATATGTTTAAGACCTACAATATAATACACATCTTCTATAGCATGAGAGAGTGACTTACCAACCTTACCAATACCTGTTCTCTAGCCATTTTTCCTATTTCCAAATAACACACTCCCTCCTTGAAAAGTTGTCAGTGAGAAGAAGTTTTTTTTTTTCTCCAGTCATATGTCTTGAGCATCCACTGTCTAGAAACCAGTCTTGATTGTTCCCTCTCACTTTAGCTTGCCCCATAAATCACAAGTTAGTCTTGGGAACCCAGACAAGCTTGGGTCCCTTTTTATTTGTAAAAAGATGAATCAAAGCTCTCCTTGCCCAGAAGGGAAGAGGATTAACAGTTGTTTTCTTTTTGACCTTAATCTACTTAGTTTGGACAAAAGGCTTGACTTTTGGTTCTTCTTACTTATTCACATTTTTAGCAAGACCAAAAGTGTTCTTAAACTGAGCATGAATTAGGGCAGGCCAAGTATCTCTAAAGTGTCCTACCTTCCCACAATGAGTGCACATTTTATTATTAGAAATTCCTACATGTTTTCTATAGCCAAGTTTTGATTTGTTAGTGCTGCAGTTTACGTTCAGCCAATTTAATACATATGAGGATCTATGCCACTTGCTTAGCCTAGATAGTTCATATTTAACTTTCTCTAAGTTTTCTTGTAATACTTTATTCCTACATTCAGCATTACAAAGATTATCTTTAACCTTTTTTAGTTCCTTTTCAAGCTTATCTTGTAGATCACTCATTTTTCTTTTACCATGTTCATCAGATGACTTCTCATTTTTAGAAGTGAGCTCAAGAACATGGTTCTTAATATCTTTGACCTATCTTACAAGATCAGCTTTGTTAGATTCAAGTTCTTTGAGGTCAAGTTTAACACATGAAAGGTTACTTATTAATTGATCATTTCCAGCACTCATCTTGTCTATCTCACTCATCATGGTCACAATTATAGCCATCAGTTGTTTTTTAGACATAGCATGAATATTTTCTTTTAAGTTAGAGATACTCAACTGATTTATTTCATCTTCAGTCTCTGAATCACTCATGGCCATCATCCCTATCACTTCTTCTTCTGTTTGGCTTTCTTCAATTCCCATCAGCGCCACTTCAAGGTTTTCATCTCCAAAATCAGCCTCCAAGGTCCTCCATATATCATGAGCAGATATGCAAGAGGACACCTTGTAGAGGACATTCTTGGGCAAACTTCTGTAGAGCAGGCCCTTTGCTTCATCATTTTTCCGGATTACTTGACGATCCTCATCATCATAATCCTATTCTCTCTTGTTACATTTGTTTCCTTCACTATCCACTTTGGTGGGGATGATTGGTCCATGACTGACAATTATCCATAGATCAAAATCAGTGGCCTGAAGGAATGTATCCTCACGCATCTTCCATTCATCATAGTGATGTCCATCAAATAGAGGAGGTCTTCCAATGTGCATTCGAAGCTGTACTGTAGGTTCATTCTTTACTGTCTGATGTGCATCAATTATAGCATAGATACTTATGGCCTCATCCTCTTTCTCTTCCTCTTTATCACTTCCATTGTCCTCATATGTTGCTAGAAAAGCCTGCTTCATTGCTTCAGTGAAGCCTAGGATTTTCCCTTTGTTTGGACCCTTCTCTCTTAGTTTTTCCTATTTCTCCTTTTCAGCTCTTTCTTTCTTCAACTAAATATCCCACATTAGGCAGACTTTGACCATGTGGTCTAGCTTGTTACACTTGTATTACCCTTCATAAGTGGCTTTGTCGATCTTCTTAGGCTTATCATTGTTCTCTCTCTTAGATGTACTTTTGGAATTCCTCATGAACTTCTTGAACTTAGCAAAAATTGCTAGGTCAGGATCATCACTGTCAGATTCATCTTCTTCAGATGCCTTAAGAACCAAGGTCTTATCCCTCCTTGGTTCTTCCTTGCGCAGTTCTATCTTTCTCATCTCATGAGTCTTTAAGTTTCCAACCAACTCATCAAGTGAGATCTTATCCACCTCCTTTGCTTCCTAAATAGCTGTGACTTTTGATTCCCATGAAGCTAGAAGAATCCTTAGAACTTTGCTAACCAACTCTTCTGAAGTAAACACCTTTCCAAGTGATTTCAGTTCATTTGTTATTATAGTAAACCTAGACATCATCTCCTGGATCGGCTTAGAGTCCTTATGTAGAAGAGCTCATAGTTCTTCATAAGCAATTCGATCCTTGGTATCTTCACTTGATTTGTTCCTTCATAAGCAGTTTGAAGTGCATCCCATATCTCCTTTGCATTAGAGCAAGTTGATATCCTATTATACTTATTGAGACCAAGTCCATAGATAAGGAGTTTCTTAAGCTTTGCGTTCCTCTCCATCATTCTGAAATCTGCTACTACACATTTAGAGGGGTCTTTGGGAACAGTTTCATTTTGCCCATTTTGTTTAGTAGGAGTTAGTGGACCTTGGTTCACTATGGTCCATTGTTCATATTCCTCAGCCGTAAGGAAATCTTCCATTCCTGCTTTACACCAACTATAGTATTTTCCATTAAACAGGGGTGGTCTGGTAGTAGTTGATTGTCCTTCATTAATTTCAGATGGAGCACTCATTTTACTTCCAAGATATCTCTAAGTGTTAACCATGTGTGAGAGAACCTGTTCTGATACCAATTGATAGATTGAGTGCTTTTATGGATTACTAAAGAACGTGGTTCATAACCTTACTCCTTACGCATAAAGTAAAATAAGCAGTAAAGTAAACACAATAATTTTTACGTGGAAAATCACCCGACTCAAAAGGTGTAAAAACCACGACTTGCCACGTCGGATTTAACTTCAACTTCACTTGAACAATTAGCCAAATGTATCAATTACAATTTTGTAACTCAATATTCTCCAGTTATCCTACTTCAACTATTTGATTTACAAGTTACCCTAACTTGCAAAATCAAACAATCACTCCAACTCACTGATTGTATATGACACTTTGATTACAACTCGATTTCCTAAAACACATTTACTAGACTGACTCAAGAAGAACACAATAATGGTACTCGACTTGTGTATAGAAAATGTAGTTCTTAAGTTGATGTGCAAAAGGATGATCTCAGCAGTCCAAAAAGATAATATTTAAATTCCATGGACTCCGAGATCTTTTAGGAGTCCTATGCATAGTCAGCTTCTCATTTGATAGGACTCCCACTGCTCCAAGGACTCCACAATTCTTAGGACTCTTGCCTCTCGCTTATGCACGCGTATCTTCTTGGGCAACAACCCTTATCATGTTTACCAGTCCTCTTCCAACAAACTCATACTTGGGTAACTTGAGATAAAGTTATTGTCTTGCAAGAATATGCAATCATCAACCTTGAGAAGCTGGTTTCTAACCTTGAGGAGCTGGTTCTTAGAGCAGCTAAGCAGCTACGTTGAGGACCTGGTTCTTAGAGCATTTCTTCTGAACAAACTTTGTTAATCATCAAAACCTCAATACTCAACAAATTCCCTCTTTTTGATGATGACAAACTTTATGCACATTAAAACCATGTAATTACCTCATATCACCATGCAGTGCATTGTTTACCTTACATTGTAATGTTTTAGTCATTAAATGTGCGGCGTTTGAGCCTAATTGTGTCATTTTATACGTAGAATTGTTGAAGGATGAAAATGCATAAAGGTTGCATACATGGACATTAAAGATACACAAAAGGAGCACCAAAAGACTGAAAAATTGGACCAGGCGCTAGAGTGGGCGATGCCTGGTCTTGGGCAAGGTCCACCAGGCGT
Source organism: Nicotiana tabacum (assembly GCF_000715075.1). Taxonomy (NCBI): domain Eukaryota; kingdom Viridiplantae; phylum Streptophyta; class Magnoliopsida; order Solanales; family Solanaceae; genus Nicotiana; species Nicotiana tabacum. Next base: position 45,528,750 of record NC_134093.1, on the reverse strand, counting down.
TACAGTGGGTGATGCCTACTCTGCAGTGCGCCTCACACAAGGCCTCGCGAGCTCTGAGGCCTGGTCTCTTCCCAGTCCGTGCTTTAAACGATTTCTACTTGGATTTGGGCTTAGGGACTCTGACCATAACCTATAAATACCCCCTAAACATGATTAGTGAGGGGTTGGTCAATTTTGGAGGCAATAAAAGTCAAAGAAACACAAACGGAGCACGAAATTCATCATTCTTCCATCTTCCATCTAGTATTCATAGCTTTTATGTTGAAAAATAATATTTTGAGTATTGTCATGAACATGAGTGGCTAAGAACCTCATTATTCCGAGGTTATGAATTTTTATTGACTATTGTAGTTTGACAGTTGATATTAATGTTTGATTTTATCATACTAATTTATTTATTCAATCTTGCACTTAATTATTCTATTGCTTAGCTAACAATAGAGTACTATCTACGAATTTATAGTTGAACTCGAAAGTGGAAACTGTAGATTGCTTTAAAATTGAATAGAGTGAGTTCTTGAATCCGGGCATCGGAGAATAGATTTGTGATTAGGATAGACATATTCTACTTGCCTTACTTCGTTATTTTTGCAAGAAATACACATGCGTTCTTGTTAATTTTGATTCTATAGACATATAGTCTTAGGTTGGCTTGAATAGGTGAGCAAAGTGGCGAAAGAATTTCGCGAGCAAAATAAACCCTGCTAATCAATAAATTTGATAAATCAATTGATTAAATCAATCGGAAGAACACAATAGGAGAGACATTAATCCCATACCCCGGAATATTCTCATCTCATTGAATTCTTTCTAAGTGCTTGTTTACCCTACTTACGATCTTATTCTCTTATTTGCTTATTAGTTGCGTAGTAATTTAGTTAGTAAAAACCACAATCATCTTCCTTAAAATCTTTTGAACAAATAACTCGTAACTTGTTTAGTTTAGGTAGTAGTTGATCATACATCCTTGTGGGAACGATACTCTCTCATCACTTTATTACTTGTCGACCGCGTATACTTGCGTGTGCGTTTGGACCCAACAAGTTTTTGCCGGCATTGCTGGGGATTTAGAAATTAGCCATTTGTCTGAAATAAGCTTTTATTTGTTTTTATTCGAGAGTTAATTTGTTTTTCTATTTCTGACTCTACAGGTGTTCACATTGAATGTTAAGAAAAAGCAACAGTTTGAACGATCTTCCGCCTTTTGATCCTGAACAGAAAAGACTCTTCTAAAGGTTAAGGAGGGAGGAGGAAGCAAGAGCAAAAAATGTAGAGTTGGGCATTGTAGTCCAACCACAGCCAATCGAAATGGCAGAGAATGATGAGAGACCGGTGATTGAGGCTGCAAGGCCTAGTCTCGCGAACATGACTCAGACTATCGTGAAGCCTGATATAACTAGGCACTTTGAATTGAAACGGCACATGGTGCAACTGATCCGATCCACATGGCAATCTATGGGTTCATCCAGTGAAGATCTGCAGATGCACATACAAAATTTTTTGGAGATTACGTATACATACAACTATTCGAACGTCCCCAAGGATTATGTCAGACTAACCTTGTTTCTCTTTTATCTGTTGGGGAAAGCAAAAGAGTGGTTGAACAAAGAGCCAACAAACTCAATCCGAATATGGGATGATCTAGCACGGAAATTACTTACCAAATTCTTTCCCACAATGAAAACAAAGTCACCGAGAAGCCAAATTCTGGGGTTTCAATAAAAAGATGGTGAGACTCTATGTCAAGCTTAGGAGAGATACAAAAAGCTACTCAGAGATTGCCCACATCACTGTGAGACTGCAGAAGTCTTGGGTCATACTTTTGTTGATGGGTTAGACGAAGCATCCAAGATGAATCTTGATTCAACCTATGGAGGTAGTTGCATGGCTAGGCCATATACTGAAATCTAGATCCTGCTGAACAATTTCACGGCTAACGATAATAATTGGCAAGGAGACGGGGAACCACGGAGAGAACTTAAACAGAAGGCAGCATGTGTTATTGAGCTTGATGATTTCTCAGCCATGAGAGATGATAAAGCAAAGTTAGCCAATCAGGTAAATAAGATGATAATGCAACAAGCGCAGCAGATGCAACAAATGTCTACATGTTGTGAAATTTGTGGAGAAGGTCACATTAGTGACCAATGTCCGATAAATCTAAAATCTATTTATTATGTGGGCCAGCAGAGTAGAGGTCCAATGAACTCAAATGTGCAATATGGGAAAACTTATAATCCCAACTGGAGGAATCACCCGAACTTCTTATGGGGTGAAAACCAGGATTCTCAAAATCAATACAGATCGCAAGAGAACTCCAATCAGCCCCAAAAGCCACCACAATAGGTAGAAGAAAGCACTAATGATATGTTGAAAAAGTTGTTAATTGACAACTAGTAGTTGAGGACTGATTTTCAAAATTTAGAAAATAAGATTGGCAGTTAGCTGCACAACATAATACCCGACCTACCGGAGCACTCCTAAATGATATTGAGAAAAATTCCATTGAACAGGAATAAGCAATTAATCATCTTCCTCAAAATATCTTGAACAAATAACTCGTAATTAGTTTAGTTTAGGTAGTAGTTGATCATAAGTCCTCCTGGGAACGATACTCTCTCATCACTTTATTACTTGTCGACCGCATATACTTGCGTGTGCTTTTGGACCCAACACATCCATAATGTAGCCGTAACGGTAAGAGTCTCTTGTTTAGGGGGGAATTTCGGGACAAGTGTTAGCCTGCCATTTGTGTTTGTCTCTTTGTGAGATTGTTCTCTCGATATTTTGTACTCTCTTTCATATAGTGGATTACTCATCTCCGCCCGTGGATGTAGGTCAAATTGAATGAACCACGTTATATGTTTGTATTTCTTTTGGTATATTTCTCGTTTATTGTCTGATTTATCGTCGTTCAAGGTTTACTAGCTCTGCATCACACCTGATTATTTTGATCCTAACAAGTGGTATTAGAGCAAGGTTCAAGATAGGTTCATTTTGGCGAGTTAAGTTCTAGCCGCAACCTATTTGATGGTAATCATGATTTTATTTGAGAAATTTGACCGGAATACTACTCACGTAGAGTCAAACTTTGCGATGGAGATTTGGAGATGTGTCCTATTGAAGATTATGTGAAGAAAATGGATCAAGTTTATTTTGTTAGAAAATTCAAACCAAGGGGGAGAATCGTTAGGTGTTTGTCCTAATTTTCTTACCATATTTATTTTTTCTATCTCTTGAAGGAAAGACAACATATTTGCCATAATTGATTTTTCCTTTTACGAAAAGGAAAATATAATTCTTGCATATTTGGCTAGCTCTTTTTCTTGGAGGAAAAGATTTTGTTCTTCTATAAATTAAGGATCATTTCTTATCATTCAGTAGCATCCACAATATAGCTATACAAGATTTGAAAGTCTTGTTTAGGGGGAGAATTTCGAGACAAGTGTTAGCATGCCACTTGTGTTTGTCTCTTTGTGAGGTTGTTCTCTCGATATTTTATACTCTCTTTCATAAAGTATATTGCTCATTTCTACCCGTGGATGTAGGTCAAATTGACTGAAGCACGTTATTTGTTTGTGTCTCTTTTGGTATATTTCTCGTTTGTTGTCTGATTTATCGTCGTTCAAGGTTTGCTTTATTAGCTTTCGCATGACACCTGATTATTTCGATTCTAATGAGACATGTTAGAGATCAATTGTCATTTTGTTCGTCAGCTTATGCAGTCTAAGGATCTTGAAATCCGTCATCTTTAAGTTGCATATGAAGTTGTAGATATTCTTACGAAGACGCAGCATTGTTTTATTTTTTCACATGCTTATCCACGTTGAGTCTTGTTGATAATCACTCTCACCTCGCGAAAGCACATAATAGACTCTTGACCTTGTTTCAACTGTTTCTCCATATTATAGGAGTTCTTTGTATCTTTCTCTTATAGCCTTTGTTATAAGACTTTCTATTAGGTCAATATTTTATTTTATCTTTCTGTTGTAGTTTTGCTCTATATAAAGAGTTCATTCTTCATTAATAATATATAACTCCTTTCTTTCATTCTTCAGCCTATATATTCTAAGAAAACACATTGTTTGGCAGAGTGGTCGCTTTGAAGAATTTATTCTTCACCTAACGTTAAGGCTTAAGCTCGGCTTAATTTTCAATACTTGAAAAGAATGATGGTATTTAGTGGGTGGGTCAAAAGTTCAAACAAGCATATTCAAACAAATGTTAGAATTGGCCAAGACAATATCTTTTGTTGTTCAATCATTGACGCTACACTAGAAGTTTTAATTATTATATTAAAGCGATAAAACAATTTGTATGTGTGCACAAAATTTTATTTTTCACCTCTATTAGACAATATAAGTTTTTGACAAGAGTAATTCAATTGAACCTATCGTATCTACAGAATCCTAACAAAAGTATCTCAAAGTTGGAAAAGAAAAATGTGCATTTATCCATAAGAAAAAGCAAAAGGGGTTTATCGGTTAAGGACTTTAATAATTGGAAGAAAGAAAGGCACATGTGAAACTTCAGGTATCAAAATGTTAAAAGTGCATATTTACTTTCTCATGCACTTGATTGGGATGAGATTGAAATATAAGCTTTTATCTTATCTGATAAATTGCAAAGTGACTTTAGATCGTACTTCTGAACTTTACTTTAGCTTATAGATTCTCTTCTTTTTTCCAGAAAAAGCATTCTTCTGCTCTTTAGTGAGTGGTAACAGCTTTCATGAATGAATCTGTATCCTCGTGGCTTTGGTATTGATATTGCTTTTACGTTCTCCAAGTGGATTACCTTTTGCTATTTACTATAAAGATAATTAATTAATAGTAGAGGCAATTTACATACGAATTGAATTGCCTAAAATAAATACTATTTCTTTTGTTGTTTTCATAAAATCTCCTCTTTGATACAGTCAAAGTAGCCATCTCGATCAAGATTAAACTAAAGATTAAAAAGAAAAATCATCATATTCTAACTCCAGAAGAAATTGAAATATGATCATGGGTTGCGCGTTGACACTTTAACAAGAACAAGTTTTTTACCGATTGGTAATGTTTCTTCTATGATTTTGGTATATAATTGTTGTGTTTGTAGCGAAAATGGAAAATCTTAGTCCGAAGTGTCCAGGATATATATACACTTTTATAGAGTGTAATCCTGCAGGTGAATTGTTTTATTGCAATTTAAACACACTTTAGTACAGTGAGAGCATGACCAATGCAGTTTAATTACTTTGTTGCAAATTTAAGTACTGGAGTTATTGGTTCATTCAAGAAATTATTCTTGCAGCTATTATTATTTTTGTCGTTGTCAGCAGTAGAAATAGTAGTACAACTAGATTGGGCAAAAGCATGTCACATTTAACATATTAAGCTTTGAAGATTTTTGTCACGATCCAAAATCACAATCAATCAGATTCGTGATGGCGTCTAACATCCACTTGCTAGGCAAGCCAACATACAACAAAAAACAACGAAAGAACTGCAATTTACTGACAGCAAGATAATAATATGATGTAAAAGCAACTCAGAAGTATACATGATAAGACTAAAACCAACACGAATGTCAATCATCCCAAGACGGAAAGTTACAAGTACATGAGCTACTAGAGTTTATAAGTATTTTGAAAGAAATACAATACTGTCTGAAAAGTAGAAACACTACAATAGAAATAGGATGATGGCTCTAAGGCCTGCGAACGGAATGCAGCTCTACCTCGAATCACCCGACTGGTATCCGCTAAGCACTTCTCGGTACTCCGCTGGTACCAATGTCAGAATCTACACAAGAAGTGCAGAAGTATAGTATGAGTACGATCGACCCACTGTACTCCATAAGTGTCAAGCCTAACCCCAACGAGGTAATGACTGGGCTAAGACAAGACACCTACAATAAACCGGTACAATTATATATCAAGAAGTAACAAAATAATAGATAAAGTATCGAGTATAATAACAGGATAATGACAAGTGAACGGGATAACAAGTACACAAGTAAAGGGAGCATAAAACGGGAAAATAAAGTAAAGTGATGCTAATTGAACCACAACTCGTAGTTTTACAACAACTCTGAACAACCTTTCAAAAGTAAATAATGAAGTCACAAAGCCAAGTCCACAATCCGAATATATCAAAGTAAGGAAGAATGAAATCAACAAATAGCGCGGCATCACCCTACTCTCATCCTCACATCATAATATAATAACAAGCACGAAAGCACCCTTTGTGTGTATCCTCCTGTTCACTCAAGAACAAAAACACCATTCGTCCAATGATATCAACATATGAATAAAGCACGGAAATATCCTTCGTGCACGATCACTCTTCCTCACAAGCACGACAACACCCTTTGTGAATTTCACTCTTCCTCACCAAGTATCACATACAACGAAACATCAAGCAAGGTGGGAAGTATATTCAACATCAATAATAATATTTGAACACGACTCGTCGTATGAGAATTTACCAACAATCTAGCGCCAATAACCAATCAACAATTCAACGATCTCAACGGCCAATATCTCAATAATCTCAATATAGGAAATAACATGAATACAAAAAATTAAAGAATTAATACGATCTATCTAAAGCATGGAAGACATAGTACACAAAGTAACAAGGCATAAATAAGGCTAATTTTACTCGTATGCTTATTCCATGGCCAACATATATACACTTGTCACTTTGTATATGTGTCACGACCCGAAATCCCAACCATGGGGGCGTGATGACGCCTAATATTCACTTGTTGGGCAAACCAATATTAGCTAAAAAATTAATCAATTTCTAGCAATTTAAAAGCAGAATATTAATAATTAATGACTGAAATGCTCTAAAATACATAAAACAACTCTATAAATAACATAGTATATACTAATCCCATAAATCCAGAGTCAGGAGTACATGAATGACTAGAATACTACAAATACAGTCTGAAACAAAGTACAATTGTTCGAAACAAGGTAAACAGTAAACAAAATAAGGAAGAGGACTTCAGGGAGTACGAATATCGTGCAGCTCTACCTCAAGTCTCATGAACAAATATGATCCGAGCAAGCCTCCGCTAAACGCCGCTAGGACTAACACCAGAATTTGCATAAGAAGTGCAGAAGTGTAGTATGAGTACAACCGACCCAATATACTCTGTAAATGTCGAGCCTAACCTCGACGAGGTAGTGATGATGCTAAAGCAAGATACGTACAATAAACATGTACAGTTATTTATATGCATAAAAGAGTAACAAATAAAGAGTCAACTGAAATAACGGAGAAGGGGTAGGTATAGGGAACAATAGACAGAACACAAATAAAGAATTATGAAGTAACCTCTTTCCGAGACGGGCAACAAAATCACCAAGTTAAATTTCACATAACCAAATATCGAGTGAAACGATGAAATAATAAACTCACACGGATCGCCCTTCGTGCTTTTACTCTCATCCTCACCATATCAATAAATGCAAGTGCACGATATCATCCTTCGTGCTTTTACTCTTATTCTTATGTAATCATAATAGAAATGCATATGCACGACATCACCTTTTGTGCTTTAACTCTCATATTCGCTCAATCAAAGATGTCAATATGCAAAATATGGCATGGCAACACCCTTCGCGCTTTTCACTCTTCCTCACCAAGAAACAATAACAACCCAACATATCAAAAAGGTGGAAAGCAATTTCAACCTCAACAAAAGTACTAGAATAAGCAAACTCAACTCTCGATATCACCAAAATTTCAACATAAGCAATAAAAACAAAAGCAAATAATTAAAGAACGGGCAATCTAACAAAGGCATAGTAAATGTAACAACATGGTAAAAATAAGACAAATTTCACTCGCATGCTTTAACACATGAAAACGTATATATAATATTCACCTTGCATATACGTCGTCCCCACACATAATTCATGTAGCAAATAGACCATACAAGTCCTAATTTCTCAAGTCGAAGTTAATCGCGACACTTGCCACTTCCCAGAATCAATTCAACAATCAACCACGGCCTTCCACTTGGAATAAGCCTCCAAACCAACCGAATCTAGCCAATTATCAATCAAACAATCCAAAATAAGCTTTAGAAACTACCCACGAATGAAAAATGTTCAATTTTTATCTTTTTTGAAAAAGTCAACCCCGGGCTTGCTTGGTCAAAATCCAAGACTCTGACCAAATCCTGATCACTCATTCACCCCCGAGCCTAGATATGTGATTTGTTTCGAAATCTTATCTCAATTTGAGGTTTAAATCTCAATTTTATAAAATTTCTAAATTTTATCCAACACCCATAATTGTTACCTTCAAATTTATAGATTTGATGTTAAAATTCATGAATTACTAAAGTCTAAAGCCATCAACATACATAATAGCATCGATACATAATAAATCCCCCAGAACTGGTATATATAGAGTCATGAGTTACAAATAAAATTAATTGAAATTGATTGAAAACTAGTTAAATATTCTTACCAATGAATTTGAGAAGAAAATACTCTCAAGAAATCGCCTCCATGGAGTCTAGGGTTACAAAATGGTGTAAAATGAGTTAAGTCCCAATTTTTGCGAAACACTAATCGCAAATGCGACCAGTGCATCAGGAACTCAGAAGTAGCAAATGCGACATAACCCTCGCATTTGCGAAGTCCCCAGCCATCGCAAAATGCATTACATGCTTTGCAAATGCGAAGCTGGTCTCACGAGGCACCATGTCGTAAATGCGACACTTAGATCGCAAATGCGATCCCAGCTCAGTTTGCAAAAGAGAACGCTTCTTCACAAATGTGAAGTACCAGCCCCCAGCCCATTTTTGCATTTGCGAGCCTAACATAGCAAATGCGAGGCTTATAATTGCGATCAGATTCTCGCAAATGCGATACCTGCAACTGGACAGCAGCAACTACCGGGCAACAACAGTTCCAAATCAGTCCATAAAGCACCTGAAACTCACCTGAGCTCCTCAGGCGCCAAACTGAACGTGCACACAAGTGTAATAACATCCTACAAACATGCTTGCTACCTCATCAAATAACAAGAATCGATCATCAAAACTCAAGATTTCAACTTAAAATTCATTTTTCATAATCTTCACATAAGATGCCGAAACGTGCTCGAGTCACTCGGGACCCAACCGAACATGCGTACAAGTCCAAAAATATCATACGAACCTACCAGAATCATCAAAACAGTGATCCGAGTTCGTTTACCAAAAATGTTGATGTGGTCAACTCTAGCCTCATTTTAAGTCAAAAATTACTTTTTCTTTAAAACCTTACGTAAACCCTTTCCGAAAAATGACACGGACCACGCAAGCAAACTAATAAATATCAAATAAAGCTATGAGAGGTCTCGAAACCCAAAAATTATGGCTAGTACTCAAAACGACCTATCGGGTCATCACATTCTCCATCTCTAAAAGAAACGTTCATCCTCGAACGGACATAGAAAAGTACCGGGATTGGTAAAAAGGTGAGGGTATCTACTGTGTATATCATACTTGGAATCTGATGTAGCCTCCTCAATCGGTTGACCTCTCCAATGAACTTTCACAGAAGGAAAACTCTTAGATCTTAACTTACGAACCTGCCGGTCTAGAATAGCCACTAGCTCTTCCTAGTAAGTCACATTTTCATCAAGTTGCACCGTGCTAAAATTCAAAACATGTTTCCGAAGCATGGAAATGAAAAATACCGGATGCACTCCTGCTAGGCGAGGAGGTAATGCAAGCCTATAAGCAACCTCCCCAACTCTCTCCATGATTTCAAAGTGGCAAATAAACCTCGGGCTTAACTTCCCCTTCTTCCCAAATGTAACGACCTGACCGGTCGTTTTGAGTATTTTAGCCTCGATCCGCTATTTATAGCCTCCTCTATGTTATATTGTGGTTATGTAACTTGCCGAGGTGTTTTGTTTTGTTTGTTTTCGGGTGTGTTTCAGAGTGAAATGGGACACTTAGTACCTAAGTTGGAGGCTTAAATTAAAAGAATTGATCATAGTTTGACTTTGGTGTAGGCGACTCTGGAATGGAGTTTTGATGGTTCCAATAGCTCCGTATGGTGATTTTGGACTTAGGAGCGTGTCCAAATGTTGATTCGATAGTCCGTAGGTCATTTTGGCTTGAATTGGCGAAAGTTAGGAAGTTGAAGGTTTGGAAGGTTGAGAAAACCGGAAGTTGACTTTATTGATATCAGGGTCGGATTCCAATTCCGGAAGTTGGAATAGGTCCATCATGTCATTTATGACTTGTGTGCAAAATTTGAAGTCAATCGGAGTTGTTTTGGTATGAATCGGCATTTCCTTTGGAATTTGGATGTTCATAGTTTCAATAGGCTTAAATTGGGTTGCGAATCGTAGAATCGATGTTGTTTGATGTGATTTTTTGCCTTGAGTAGGTCCGTTATGTGTTTTGAAACTTGTTGGTATATTCAGAGAGGGTCCCAGGGGGCCTTGGGTGTGAATTGGATTGAATCCGGAACCATTTTGAACTTAATGCATTGCTGAAGCACTGATGTTCTGTTGTCATTGCACATGCGGAGGGTTTGGCCGCAGGTGCTGACACGCAAATGCGAGAGGATGATTGCAGAAGCGAATTGTGGCTTGCCCATCAGGGACTACAGATGCGGTCAGAGTTCCACAAAAGCGGACTCGCAGGAGCGATTGAGGAAGCGCAAAAGCGGAAAGGCTAGCCAAGCCTGGGGTCGCAGATAAATAGGGATTTTGACTACTTATTTGCACTCTTTTACTTTAGTTTTAGCTCAAAAATGCTTAAACGTATTCCCAAAAACTGATAAAATATGCTTACTTGCAGGAGCATTAGAAAAAGAGCCAAAACGTTGAAATTCAACTCAAGAAGGAGTATTTTTAGACAAGGACTAAAACCAAGCAAAAAGAGCAAAGTGCGGACAACACGATATTGAGTGTGGCCGCAGACTATGAAGGACCTCTGACAAAATTCTTTTGCAAAGTGCGGACCGCACAATTATTGTGTGGCCATAGAATATGAGGTTCAGAGAGATGGAGTTCTGAGTCCATGAAGAAGTGTGGACCGCACTATTATTGTGCGGACGCAGAATTCAGTGCGGCTGCACTCAGAAATGTGCGATCCGCAGAAGTCCCTCCTGTCAAGCTCAAATTCAAGAGTGCGGCCGCACTTAGAAATGTGCGGTCCGCAGAGTCCGAAGACGTGCAACTGTATCCCAGAATTGTGCGGCCGCAGAAATCCATCCTGTTAAGCCCAGCTTCAAAGTGTGGACCGCATACAGAATTGTGCTGCCACATAACCTACATAGGGGAAATTTTGTCCGATAATTTTAGCTGTGTATAAATTGTTCTTTTTGTCAAATTTAGGTTAAGTTTGAACTCCAGAAAGTAGATAGCCATTTTTCCTTTACTGCTTTGGGAAACTTTGTATTAGTTTATCATTTTAACATTGGATTTTCATCCTTTCATCATCTATTATGAGTTTCATCTTATTTTCTTCCTTAGTTTCTTCATTTTTGTCTATGAGTAGCTAAATCTATAGCTAGGGTTGTGACCCAACCCTAGTGTGGGTACTTAATGGGTGTTTGATTTAGGGCTTGTTTAAGGTTCGGTGTATGATATTTAACCTAGTTCTTGCTTGAATTTAGGAATTAATGGTTGCAAATATTGATTAATGCCTAATTAACTTAGTCTCTACTTGAGAAAGAGAGACTAAGTCTAGGAAAACTTGGCTAACAAAAAATTGGGGTGAACTCAAGAAATTGATAGCCCCAATTAAAGGATTGAATCTAGAGATAGTAAGACCCGACTTGAGCATTTTTCAACGGTTTTGTGAATTACCCATTTGGATTTGAGAAAGCCGAATTGGGCAAAACCACTCTAACTACCGAGAGGTATCGAGTGGGTAATCGGGTGTTGATTGCTATATTACACCTTGACCAATGAAACATTCCCTAAAGTCCACAACCCATTAGGTAACCACCTAGGTAGAAGTCATAGCCCTAGATCTTTTATAAACTTGAAAAACAACAACACCAAAAATATCATTCTATAGATTTACATTTACAAACAATAGCATAATTTGTAGAAGTAGAAGGAAACAACCAAGCATGTTGAAGTGCATTTTAGGCACGTCATACACCTAGTCTAAGTATATACCTAATTCAATATAAGCTCTCTGAGGAATCGACCCCGACTCAAAGTTGGGTAATTATAATTGCATCGACCGCTTCACAATCCCAATCAGTGGTGTGAATTTGGGCGACGTCAATTTTTGGCGCCGTTGCCGGGGAGCTAAAAACAGATTTAGCTATATATTTGGTTTTGTGTGTGACTTGTCTTCTTTTTCTTCCGAGTTACTAACCTTTTTGTGAATTGATTGTAGGTACAAAAATGGCTCTTAACATTGATCCTCTCGAAAACTTGCCTTTGGGGGAGGAAGTGGACGATGACTAAGGTGATGAGGTTCCTCTTGAACCTCAAGCAAATAGGTGAGGCCGAGCACCTCATGACAATACTCCCGTCCCTCCCCACCTCCACCAAGAGCGGCTCCACACCGGGTGTTGCCAAATGAAGGTTACGCAAGTGCCATAGTCCCGCCCTGCATTAGGGCAGTCAACTTCCAAATCACCAATGTTATGCTCACATTGCTAAAGCAACGTGGATTATTCACCGGGGCTCCGAGTAAAAATGCATACAAACACTTGAAGGGGTTTGTGGACACTTGCTGGGTGAGTAAACAGACTAACGTCTCCGAGGATGCTCTAAGGTTGAGACTATTTCCCTTATCTCTATGGGAGAAAGCCTTGGATTGGTTAGAAAGATTGCCAAACCATTCTATCCATACATGGGATGAATGGGCGGAAATATTCATTTCCAAGTTCTTTTCTCCCGGGTATATGGCTACTATTCGAGATGAGATTCTAGTATTCAAGCAAGAACCCAATGAGCCTTTGCACGAGATTTGGGAGAGGTACCGTACTATGGTGAAAGAGTGCCCGAATAATGACATGACTGAGGCTATGATTCAACAAACCTTCTACAGGGGGATCAATACTACCAATCAATGCGTGGTCAACTAACTTGCCGGTGGGAATTTCATGACAACACTGTATGCCGAAGCTTGTGAGATTTTAGATGAAATGGTGGATACTTCATCGGCATGGCAAAGTATAGCTAATGTTCCTCAAGGTGATCCAAATGTGATTCACCTACACAAAGAATTGCATGATCATGGGCAAGCAATTGCCAAGTTGACCACAATAATAAATCAATTAGCCAAAGCTCAACTTCAACAAGTTCAAGGTCCTAAGCAAGTAAATGCAATGGAAGGTGTCAACATGATGGTGAACAAGCGAAGGCAAAAGGTTCAACAAGTGCAAAACCATGTGGAACAATTTGTGCAAGATGATAGTGGGTTTGACCAAGACGAATCATACAATGAGCAAGAGGAAGAAGTGCACTATGTGAACAACTACCAAGGGCAAAGAAAAAACTCTCAAAGCCCGAATCAGCAACAATGGCGATCTCAAGGAAATCAAGGAAATTGGAACAATCAAAACCACCAAGGCAATTGGAGTGGTGGTAACAACAATCAAGGTAATTAGAACAATAACAATAATCAAGGAAATTGGAATAATCAAGGAAACCAAGGCAATTGGGGTGGGAACAATCAAGGATATTGGGGAGGCAACAACCAAAGGGGTTGGAATAATAACCAAGGGAATCGGGGGTCGGGATTTCAAAGGCCCCCGATGTATCAACAACCAAGTAACCCGCCTCCTTATCCGCCTCATGGTTCTAGCTCTCCCAATAATGATATGGGATGTATTAAAAATATATTCAAACAAATGATGGAGAAAAATGCCGACTCCGATGCTCAACTAGCCTCTCACAATACTTCAATCCGCAATTTGGAGGTTCAATTAGGGCAAATATCGCAAGCTTTAAACACTCGTCCTAAAGGGGCACCACCTAGTGACATGGTGGTGAACCCGAAGGGTGGGAACAACACGGGACATGACATGGCCGTAACCACAAGGAGTGAAAAAGGTGGGGAGGCAAAAACCTCAAACCAAAGAAGAATTATGGATGATGATGTAGTGATTCAAGAAGATGAAATTCCAAGCAATGTTGTTCAAGCTAATAAAGAAGTGAGAATTGATATTGATGAAAATGTGGAGGAGACTCAAGAAGAAGTGAACCCGTCTAGGGAACACGTGATTGACATACCCGAACCGGTAGTGCCAAAGGCCAAGGGCACCAATGCCAAGGCCTCCTCCTCCATACCCTCAAAGGCTCGCCAAGAAAAATAGCGAGAACCAATTCAAGAAGTTTATTGACATGATGAAGAGCTTATCCATTAATGTGCCATTGGTTGAGGCGTTGGAATAAATGCCCAGCTATGCAAATTTCATGAAGGATTTGGTGACAAAAAAAAGATCAATAAAATTGTGAGACTATCAAGATGACACATCAAGTGAGTGCTATTGTGCAATCAATGGCTCAGAAATTGGAAGATCCCGACGCTTTCACAATCCCTTGCACTATTGGGAGCGCCGACTTTGCCAAAGTTCTATGTGATCTAGGGGCGAGTATCAACTAGATGCCCTACTCGGTGTTCAAAACTTTGGGAATTGGGCAACCAAGACCCACATCTATGAGGTTACAAATGGAGGATCGTACTATGAAGAGACCATTGGGTATTATTGATGATGTGTTGGTTCGTGTTGATAAGTTCATCCTCCCGGCGGACTTTGTGATTCTTGATTGCGAAGTGGACTATGAGGTGCCTATTATCTTGGGTAGACCTTTCCTTACTACGGGGAAGGCTTTTATTGATGTGGAAGCCGGTGAGCTCACCTTCCGAGTAGGCGATGAAAAGGTGGTTTTCCATGTATGCATATCTATTATGCAACCGAATAGCAATGAAGTTTGTTCGTTTGTGGACTTAGTGACTGAGGTGATTTTTGATGATGCTAGTGCTATGATGAATGTTGATGATACTTTGGAGGTCGTATTGCTTAATCATGATGATGAGGATGAGAAGGAAGGCTATGTGGAATGTGTAAATGCATTGCAAGTAATGGGGTCGTACACTTATGAACCTTGAAAATTGTCCTTAGATCTTGTGAACCAGAAGACTACTCCAACAAAGCCCTCAATCGAGGAGCCTCCCACTTTGGAGTTAAAGCCATTGCCTCTACATCTCAGGTATGAATTCCTTGGGCCATGTTCTACTTTACCGATTATTCTTTCCTCTTGTTTGACTAATGTGCAGGTAGACTCTACTTTGGCGGTGCTACAAAAGAGGAAGAAAGCTATAGGATGGACATTGGCGGACATTCGGGGTATAAGCCCCACCTTTTGCATGCACAAGATTATTTTGGAGGAGGATGTCAAACCCTCCGTTGAACATCAAAGAAGATTAAATAAAGCAAGGCAAGAGGTGGTGAAAAAGGAGATCATAAAATGGTTGGATGTCGGGGTTGTTTACCCCATTTCCGATAGCACTTGGACCTCTCCGGTGCAATGTATCCTAAATAAAGGTGGCATGACTATGGTCATAAATGACAAGAACGAGTTGATCTCCACAAGAACGGTGACCGGGTGGAGAGTGTGTATGGACTATCGGAAGCTCACCAAAGTCACTCGGAAAGATCATTTCCCACTCCCATTCCATGATCAAATGCTTGATAGGTTGGCCAGTCGAGCTTTCTATTGTTTCCATGATGGATATTCTGGCTTCAATCAAATTCTTATTGCTCCGAAGGACCAAGAGAAGACTACTTTCACTTGTCCCTATGGTACTTTTGCATTCTCGCGAATGCAATTTGGGTTATGCAATGCACCGGTGACTTTTCAACGGTGTATGATGGCCATCTTCACCGACACGGTGGAGGATTTTCTTGAGGTCTTCATGGATGACTTTTCCGTGATCGGAAATTCTTTTGATGATTGCTTGAACAACTTGGATAAGGTCTTGGCAAGATGTAAGGAGACAAACTTGGTTTTGAATTAGGAGAAATGTCACTTCATGGTCGAGGAAGGCATTGTCCTCGGCCATAAAATTTCAACGCATGGTATTGAGGTCGATAAGGCCAAAATAGAGGTGATTTCTAAACTCCCACCCCTACATCCGTGAAGGGAGTAAGGAGCTTCTTGGGTCATGCGGAGTTCTATCGCCGATTCATCAAGGATTTTTCCAAAGTGGTGAGCCCCTTGTGTAAACTATTGGAGAAGGATGCCAAGTTCCATTTCAACAAGGACTGTATGAAGACATTCGAATTGCTCAAGTTCAAATTGACTACTACTCCTATTATCACCGAATCGGATTGGAGCTCGCCTTTCGAGCTCATGTGTGATGCAAGTGATGTGGCGGTTGGAGCATTTTTGGGGCAATGTATCAAAAAAAATATTCCATCCGGTCTATTATGCTAACAAGACCATAAATGATGCCCAAGTCAACTACACAGTTATCGAAAAAGAGCTACTTGCTATTGTCTTTACTATGGAGAAGTTCCGCCCGTACTTGATGGGTACAAAGGTGATTGTCCTCACCGATCATGCGGCGCTTTGGTACTTAATGAGAAAAAAAGATTCAAAGGCAAGGTTAATGTGGTGGGTGCTTCTATTGCAAAACTTTGATCTAGAGATTCAAGACTGCAAGGGTAGTAAAAACTAAGTGGCAGACCACTTGTCTCGTTTGGAGGAGGAGGGGAGGCCACATGATGGCCTTGAGGTAAATGATTCCTTCCCCGACGAGCAACTTCTAGCCATTTAAATGATAGGGATGCCATGGTTTGCTGACTTAGAAAATTATCTTCTGAGTGGTAATGTACTGAATGAGTTCTCTTCAAACCAAAGGAAGAATCTCAAACGGGATTGCCTTGACTATTATTGGGATGAGTCATATCTCTTCCAGATTTGTACAGATGGTGTGATTCGACGATGTGTACCGGAGGAAGAACAAGTGGAAATTCTTGAGGCTTACCACTCTTCACCATATGGTGGTCACCATGGTGGAGCTAGAACGGAAACAAAAGTGTTGAGTTGTGGAATCTATTGGCCTACTCTTTACAAGGATACTAGCGATCTCGTCAAGCGTTGTGATGAATGTCAAAGGGCCTGTGGGGTTTCTGAGAAAAATGAGATGCCCCTCACCACCATCTTGGAGATTGACATTTTTGATGTGTAGGGCATTGATTTCATGGGTCCGTTCATGAGCTCTTGTGGGAACACTTACATTTTGGTAGTTGTGGGTTATGTGTCAAAGTGGGTTGAAGGCATGGCTTTACCCAACAATGAAGCTCGAAGTGTGGTAACATTTTTGAAAAAGAACATCTTCACAAGATTCGATACTCCAAGGGCCATTATTAGTGATGGGGGATCACACTTTTGCAACAAAGCTTTTGATACCTTACTCACCAAGTATGATATCACTCACAAAGTCTCGACCCCCTATCATCCTCAAGCAAGCGGGCAAGTGGAAGTCTCCAACCGGGAGATCAAGAGTATTTTGTCAAAGACAGTGAATGCCAACCAGACGGATTGGTCAAAGAAACTTGATGATGCTCTTTGGGCTTATAGGACGGCTTACAAAATACCGATTGGTATGTCTCCATACCGGGTAGTGTTCGGAAAAGCTTGTCACCTTCCGGTGGAACTTGAGCACAAGGCTATGTAGGCATTGAAGAAGCTTAATCTTGAATGGGATGTCGCCACCAACTTAAGGGTGGCACAATTGAATAAGCTTGATGAATTCTGGTACCATGCTTATACAAGTTCGTCCTTATATAAGTACAAGATGAAGTACCTCCATGACAAGTACATCCGAAACAAAGAGTTCAAAAAAGGTGATCTTGTGTTATTCTTCAATTCTCGATTACGAATGTTCCCGGAAAAGTTGAAGTCTAAGTGGAATGGTCCGTTTGAGGTTGTGAATGTGACACCCTTTGGTGCATTAGACTTGAAGAACAAAAATGATAAAGTGTTTAGAATCAATGGTCACCGGGTAAAGCTTTATCTTGGCAAAGTTGATGATGGCCACTTCGTGGCATTAATTCATTTCAAGTGATTGATGGTAATTTGCGTCGTGCCGCGACGTTAAATCAAGCGCTTCTTGGGAGGCAACCCATGTTTCTTTTCATTTTTTAATTTTCTTCTTTTTTAGATATGTTTTGTATTGAGCTAACTGGTTTAGAAGTGAATTGCAGGAATGAGTGTGCATTGCAGGTACTGTGTTAGAAAAAATTGGCCAAGTGTTGAAAAAATTCGGATCGCACATTTATTGTGCGGACCGCACAATTTTGTATGCCTTAGTAGAGAAGAATCTACGGTCGCACAATTCTTTATGCGGCCGCACAAATGGAGACCCAAAAATCCAACTCTCTGAAGTTTTGAATTGCAAAGAAAAGGCCATTCTGCGGCCGCACTCACTTTTGTGCGAACCGCACTCAAATTTTTGCGGCCACACTCAGCTTTAATTTTCACCGACTTTGGTCAACCTATAAATAGGACCTCATTGCATTATTCACAACTTTACACACTTTGAACTTTTGAGACCTAAGCAAGCACAGTGCACACAAATTACCTCACACTCCACATTCATTTCATAAGTGTAGTTACATGCATCCTTCATTACTGGTATGTTCAATTCATGTTTAGATTTTTCAATTTTTAAATTTTATTCTTAATTAGTATAGTTATTTTTAGGCCTTAAATATCAAATATTCTTCATGTGTGTTTGAAATTGTGTGGGTAATTTCATGTGTGCTCATTGGGGACTGGGTAGATCATTCATTATGTTTAAATTGCAAATACTATGTTTAAATTGTGTAAACATTGCAAAACCTATGTTAGTGCCATTTTATTTTTGAATTGTGTGGCCACACACAAAATTGTGCAGTCCGCAGATCTTGAGTTAGGGCAAAATATGATCCATGAAATGTGCAGAACACACTCAAAATTTTGCGGTCCGCAGAAAAATTGTGCGGTCCGCGGAAAAATGTGTGTGACTGCACTTTGGAACTTCGGAGAAATAGTAGTCTGAACCTGATTTTGTGTGGCCGCACTCAAAATTGTGTGGTTCGCACTTCAGCATGTGCGACTGCACTATGAAATTGTGCGGTCCGCACAAGGCAGTCTGCAGCCGCACTCAATATTATGCGGACTGCACTGTCTCTTTTGTACACTGATTTCCTGCAACTGTTAACATGCTTCTGAACTATAACTGACTTATGTGCTTCATATTGCAGACAATGGTTCGATCACGAGGCAGAGGTGGTACATCTAAAGGGAGGGGTCAACCCTCTAGAGGCCGAGGAAAGGTCACTCAACCTTTGGGAGTGCAGTCAAAAGAAATAGCCAAAAAGAAGACCATTGGGAGAGGTAGGGCCACAGATCTCTCAGAATCAAGCTCGTATGTCCCGTCTAGGGAAGCCTCCGAGGGTCACTCAGTGGAGGTACATCCTGAGGCTTAGTCCCAACCACCATAATTCACTGAGAGATACTAATTGTGCAACGAATTCTCCACCACAGTAAGTTCTTCTAAGGGTTTCGATGTAGGTAGCCAGGGTTCAGAGCCCTCCTCTAGACACACTCCATCTGTACCAGTTACAGTAGATGATGATGATGTTCCCGATGATGGTAGGGGAGGTGACACTAGAGTGGGCGGTCTAGAGAGGTCGAAGAAGAAGGATGTATGGGAATATAGGTTCGTGAGTTTGACTGCCTTCACAAAGTTTAGAGACTGGTGTCCCTAGAGATCGCTCACACTTGAGCGACAATTCTTGCTGAAGGATTTGGATAAATGTAATCCAAATGTCCTTAAGAAGTTCAGGGAGCGCAAGGGGTGGATGTGGTTCACCCAGAGTGTTATGGATGCCAAAGAGCACTTGGTACGGGAGTTTTATGCCAATGTGGCACACATCAAGAAGGTTACCAAAGTGACCAAACTGAGAAATTTGAAAGTCAGATTTGACCCAAGCACTCTGAACACTTATCTGGGATTCGAGGAGGTAGAGGCAATCCAGTACTTGGAGAAGCTTGCTATGGGTGATGCAGCTCGCCCTTGGTTAGTAGAGATGCATGGGCCACCCTCAATTTTGAACCAAAAGGGTGGTAAACTTTTGTGTGCAGCCGTATTGAACCAAGCCGGAATGAGAACAATCTTCCAATCCACCGAGCAGTTTTGGTGGCATCTATTATGGCTGGGTACCCAATCAATGTGGATTCTATCATGTCGGCCAACATGTCAGTGGTTGTCCGAAAAGGTGAAAGCTCCTACACCAGCAGCATCACCAGTTCCTCCGTCAGTGGAGGAAACATTGAAGAAGATCCTAGACAACCAGAAGACCATTATGGATATACTAGTGGCACATTGAGGGTGCTATTGAGGAGTTGGGCAAACAGGTGAAGAAGATGAGGAAATACCAGGCCTCGAAGAAATCAGTGGAGAGATTGAGAAAGGAGGTGACAAAGATTGCAGCAGCTGGTGATTTACCATTTGACCTATTGATGGAGACAGATCCATCAGTACCAGCAGACCCAGCAGAGGCACCAGCTGGTGACTCTGACGAGCCAGACCTTGCTGCCCATACTGCCAAGGAGGTGCTTCAGATGTTCACTAACCCCGTTATTCCCCGAGCAGAGGATGATGAGATCTATTTGGAGGAGCCTGAGGGTGGTGATGCTGCCACGCACCCTGAGACTACATAGGGAGTTTTCTTTACTCTCTACCCTCCCTTATTTTGATTTTGCTAAGCATTGGGGAAAATGCTTATTTTTATTGAGGGGGTGGTCTATTTTGGTTGGTTTGATTTGATGACATTGGCCTGTAATAACTTTAATACTATTTTTATTTTCTCTTTCATTATGTATATATTCCTCCCTCTCTTTTGATGCATATACTCTATTCCCCTCGGTTTGTATATTCATTTGTCTGACTTTCAGTAGCTTATTTCATAGCTTCTTTATTTTGTTTTCTTAGTAGTCTAGCTTTTTATTTATGTTAATAACTTCTTTTTGATTCGGTAGCTTCTTTTTATGTTTAAGTGAGCAATAAGCCTTTGATTTTCTTAATGCTACGGTTCTTTCCAAAGGTGGGTTTTGTGTGAACCGGGTGGCTCTTCCCAACGATGGATGGCGTGACAACCTTCTTAAGGGATTGAATACATTTTTTATGTTTAGGTAGAATTAGTAGTGTTAATGAATAAAAAAGGGTCAAGCATGCTTCACTTGGTACCAACACACTTAACTACACGCTTATGGTTAAAAACAAGCTTCTGGAAAGAAATGGCTCTAGTTAGTGTCCTTGTGACTCTTGTGTTGACTTAGGCAATCATCGGGTGATTTAGTTGAACCATTAGCGATCTTCAATCTTGCATACGGTTGTTGTGGGCCCTCGACTCTATCCTCTTTAACAATCCAGTTGTGTGAGAGGTGAGATATTTTGTTACAAGTCCAATTACCCGTGTGAATGGTCTAGAACTTCCCCCGGATGTATTTCTAGGTGAAATTTTAAGTTTGCTTAGCTTGAGATGTGATTGTAGGCTCTCCTTGACCCATTTTGAAACCTTCCATGGCACACCAATGATGTTATCCTTAGTCAACCCTTTTGAGCCTAAAGCCTTTTTCATTCTATAACCATGTTACAAGCCTTTACCCGTTCTATAGCGACCCTCTCTTGGCACCCGAGCTTTCCTTAGCACTCATGAGAAACAAATGGCGAAAATATAAGTTTGGGGGAGAGATGAGGAATTTGAAAGTGGTATCAAGGCACAAGAAGAGAAAAGAAATAAAGAAAAGGAAAGGCAAAGAAAAAGAAAGAAATAACAAAACATATGACATATGAGGGCCAAGAAAGAACAAAACATATGAGGGCCAAGCATATGATACTTAGAGTCGTACTAGTGACATTCTTTTGAGAGTGATGAGCGAACCTTTCACGAATAATTGAATTGAGTGCTACATTCTTGAGTGAGATGAGCTTACGGATAGTATAGGAGGAGGAGTTTGGGGATCCATAGTGACCTACATGAAAGTGCGAAATTCCTTGATGAGTAAAGTCAACTCTTGATGCTCAAGTGTCACATTAGAGATATTTGTACTTTAACAATCAAAACATGGCCTTGTTGATAATTCATGAGTGTGTGGGTAATTGTTGGTCTCAATTGATGTGTGTTTGATTCAACTTAGGCCAGCTGAAATAGCTTTTTTCTTGTGGAGGTAGGAATTACCTTATTTGCTTGAGGACAAGCAAAAGCTTAAGTTTGGGGGAGTTGATAAGTAGGGATTTTGACTACTTATTTGCACTCTTTTACTTTAGTTTTAGCTCAAAATGCTTAAAGGTATTCCCGAAAACTGATAAAATATGCTTACTTGCAGGAGTATTGGAAAAAGAGCCAAAACGATGAAATTCAACTCAAGAAGGAGTATTTTTGGACAAGGACTAAAACCAAGCAAAAAGAGCAAAGTGCGGACCGCACAATATTGAGTGCGGCCGCAGACTATGAAGGACCTCTGATAGAATTCCTTTGCAAAGCGCGGACCGCACAATTATTGTGCGGCCGCAGAAGATAAGGTTCAGAGAGATGGGGTTCTGAGTCCATGAAAAAGTATGTACCGCACTATTATTGTGCTGCCGCATAATTCAAGAGTGCGGCTGCACTCAGAAATGTTCGGTCCGCAAAAGTCCCTCCTGTCAAGTTCAAATTTAAGAGTGCGGTCGCACTTAGAAATGTGCGGTCCGCAGAACTTGAAGACGTGTGGCCGCAACCCAAAATTGTGCGGCCGCTGAAGTCCATCCTGTCAAGCCCACCTTCAAAGTGCGGACCGCACACAGAATTGTGCGGCCAAAGAACCTCTGCAGGGGCAATTTTATCCGATAATTTCAATTGTGTATAAATTGTTCTTTTGTCAAATTTAGGTTAAGTTTGAACTCCAGAAAGTAGATAGTCATTTTTCCTTTACTACTTTGGGAAACTTTGTATTAGTTTATCATTTTAACATTGGATTTTCATCCTTTTATCATCTATTATGAGTTTAATCTTATTTTCTTCCTTAGTTTCTTCATTTTTGCCTATGAGTAGCTAAATCTCTAGCTAGGGTTGCGACCCAACCCTAGTGTAGGTACCTAATGGGTGTTTGATTTAGGGCTTGTTTAAGGTTGGGTGTATGATATTTAGCCTAGTTCTTGCTTGAATTTAGGAAATAATGGTTGCAAACATTGATCCATGCCTAATTGACATAGTCTCTACTTGAGAAAGAGAGACTAAGTCTAGGAAAACTTGGCTAACAAGAAATTGGGGTGAACTTAAGAAATTGATAGCCCCAATTAAAGGGTTGAATCTAGAGATAGTAAGACCCGACTTGAGAATATATCAACGGTTTTGTGATTTACCTATTTGGACTTGAGAAAGCCAAATTGGGCAAAACCACTCTAACTACCGAGAGGTATCGAGTGGGTAATCGCGTGTTGATTGCTATATTACACCCTGACCAACAAAACATGCCCTAAGGCCCACAACCCGTTAGGTAACCACATAGGTGGAAGTCACAGCCCTAGATCTTTTATAAACTTGAAAAACAACAACACCAAAAATATCGTTCTATAGCTTTACATTTACAAACAATAGCATAAATTTTAGAAGTAGAAAGAAACAACCAAGTATGTGGAAGTTCATTTTAGGCACGTCATACACCTAGTCTAAGTATATACCTAATCAAATGTAAGCTCTCTGAGGAATCGAACCCAACTCAAAGTTGGGTAATTATAATTTCATCGACCGCTTCACAATCCTAACCAGTGGTGTGAATTTAGGTGACATGAATCGCAGAAGCAGAGCCTCTTCCATAGGCGCGAGAGCGCAGATGCGCGATTTGGTCTGCAGGAGTGGAGGATGCTAGGCTCAGTGAGAACCACACCTGTGATGAAAATTCCGCATGTGAGGAGCCGCAGATGCGCTGTGGGTTCGCAGATGCGAATTCACTGGGCAGAAAAGGCCGAAGTTCGAGGGTTTTATTTCATAATCCATTTTTGGACCTAGAGAGCTCGGTTTGTGGTGAATGTTTAAGAGATTTTCGATAAAATCATTGTGGTAAGTGATTCTAACTCGGTTTTGGTTATATTACACGAATCCATTATTATTTTCATCATTTAGCTAGTGATTTGAGTTGGAAATTTGGGGGGGAAATGTGAAAACGTTTTAATCTAAAATTTGGGGATTTGAAAGGCGATTTGAGGTCGGATTTGAGTAATTCTTGTATGGTTGGACTCGTTATCGAATGGGTGTTCAGATTTTGTAAATTTGGTCGGATTCCGAGACACGGTCCTAGGTTGACCTTTTGAGTTGACTTTTTGTTTTTTTGTAAAGATCGTAACTTTATTATTCGAAATAGTTTCCTATACTTTATATTTATGGTATGAAGTTGTTTTGGCTAGATTCGAGTCATTCGGTGTTGGATAATTGAGGGAAAGGCCTACTGGTGGATTGAGTTAGCGTGTTTTGAGGTAAATGTCTTGCCTTACTTTGTGTGGAGAAAATTACCCTTAGAATTGGTGTTATTTTGTGTTAATTGTGATATGTGGAAGCCGTGTATGCAAGGTAACGAGTGTGTCCACGGGCTTAATGTGGAAATTTACTGGTTTTAGCTATGTAGATTCCTTTCATGCCTTTAATTGAGTTACCATGACATGTTATATCCATCATCATTAGTCTATCTTTACATGTTCTACTTTTCTTATCTCTTATTTGTTAATTGCTATACATATTTAGTTGAAGTTCTTGTTTCCTCTGTAAGGCTCCGTAAAAGTTTTACCTAAAACCCGGGGTCTCGTGGTGCCGAGATATACCTATGTGTTGATGATTGTAGAGATTCTTCGTTGGGTTGAACAGTGCGTTGGGGCGTTGAAGAAAAATATTTGGATGTACAGGGCGTTTCTGCGGTCCATCCTGCGACCGCAGAACTGATCTGTGGACCGCAGATCTGTCGCAGATTGAAGCAAAAATCTGGGCAAATTTTTGGACCATTATGTTGTCCATTATGCGGCCGCATAATCATTTCGCGGGCCGCACAACCCGTCGCAGATCCAAGACAAAATTTTCCGGAGGGAAGTTCTGCGGCGCATTATGCGACCGCAGACTGGTCGCAAAGTAAGGCGGGAGTGCCCAGTTGCGGATGGCCATTATACGGTCCATTTTGCAGACCGCAGATGCATTATGCGGTCACATATGTGACTGCATATCTGCATCGGGGCTTCATTTTTTGCTAATTTTTGACCTGACCCTATTTCGATATATTGAAGTAAAGGGCCACGTTTGAAACAAAAATCTTATATTTCTAGAGAGAGGAATTACCATAGAGTGAGAGGGGAAGTTCTTAATCTTATTGATCATTAACTCTTGCCCAAAGTTGAAGAATTCACAAGCAAATTCACTAGGTCTTCATCCTAGAGGTAAGATTCTACTCCCTAGCCCTCAATTTCGTGATTTTACTGAAAACAGGTAATGAGAAAAGTAATTCTTGGGTGTAGGAGTTGTCCATTATGCATGCATGTACTATCAAGGGTTGGGGGAAGAATGTTGAGCTAAATTGGGTAGACAATGGGTAGTGGAATGGAGGAATCCACCATAGGAGGACCTTGAAATCATAATACCCACCTAATGTTTGATAAAATGCTCAAATGAGCT
Organism: Nicotiana tabacum; assembly: GCF_000715075.1. Taxonomy (NCBI): domain Eukaryota; kingdom Viridiplantae; phylum Streptophyta; class Magnoliopsida; order Solanales; family Solanaceae; genus Nicotiana; species Nicotiana tabacum. Next base: position 45,503,078 of record NC_134093.1, on the reverse strand, counting down.
GGAACCTTAAACTCTCTCCTAATTTGTGTTCAATTTTGCTATTTTTCTAAATAGATCGAAGAGGCTAAGAATTTTGGAATATTGTAGTAATTTAAAAAGCTCTAGGCTAGGTATGTTGGCTAAACTCATCTCTTAGAATTGAACCCCACAATATCCTTGTAAGTCCCAAGTTGTTCATTACGAATTGATTATTCCGAATGAGTCTTGTGTCGAAAGATATATGTTAAATATGTATTTCAATGTTCTTGTTATGTTATATTCTATTTGAAAATGTGCTCGAAGCATGGGTTGCATATCCAGATGTTATATCTTTAAGTCGTGATTCAAATGAAGGATATTATGTCAAATTGTGTAAGAAATCTCAATATGTTTAACATTCTTATTTGCTCAATATGTGTACTTAAAGTCTTGAATAGAAATTGTCTGTTGTTGATGATCCGTGATAAGGTTTGAAAGTGAAAGATATGAATATGAAGTATGAAATACGTCCAACATGCCAAGAGTCACATTGTGTTATGGCCATCGATGACAATGAACTGAATGATAAATAAAAGATAATGAAATGAGTTGTCAACCCATTTAAATAAATAAATACCCTGGGAGTATCGTTGGTCACCGAGGAAGGGTAGGTTGAAATAACCTAACCCTGAAACTACACGTGCCAGTGTAGGAGTGAATTATGATTGTACCCCTTTATTGGGATGAGATTGTTGTGAAGAGAATATTCCCTTTTATTGGGATGAGACAATTGCTAGAAAAAGGTGATGTCGATCCACACGGCATTGTGGTGAGACGGCCTAGCTGGTCGAGTCGTGATCAGATGCCATGCAGCATACATGGTGGTGATTGTGCTTGAAAATCTTATTGAGATATTGATTGAAATCGTGATAATGACTGTGATTGTGGTTGATGTCTTTGGATGAGACGGCCTAGCCGATCTGGCTGTGACTCCATGCTAAAATCACGGTGGTATATCGGTGTTAAGATCTCCCAACCTAAAATAATAGAAATTTACTTGACACTTATCTTGCTCCTAATTTGATGTTTTAGTATTGTCTGAGGCTTCCATTGATTTATGACTGTCCTTCCTTGTGTTATCATTCATTCTAACTAGAGGGTGTTCAGTCTTACATACTAGTACTATTCCAATGTACTAACGTCCCTTTTTCTGGGGGCGCTGCATCTTTAATGGATGTAGGTGGTTCCACAACAGGTGGCATTGATCATTGGTAGCAGTACACCCACTTCTCAGCAGATTTGGAGAGCCCTACTTCATTTGGGGTCGTGTATCTTTTGTCCCACGTGTATTATATTTTGAAGTATAGTCGGGGCCTTGTTGTCAGCGTTATCGTAGTATTTTGTATCCATAAAAGATCCGTAGACACAGTGTGGGTTGTATATGGGTGTTGGGAAAGTCAAACTACCCTTGTTATATTTGAATCACTTGTTGCACTTTAACTATGATTGTGTATGTATTTTGAGACTATAAAATGAAGCGACTAGTGGTAATGAAATTGGCATTTTTCACGGAATCCACTTAATGTTTAATTAATGATATAAATGTATCTTCTCTTTATTCATGGGCAAGTTGGGTAGAAGGCATTGTAAAGGCTTGCTTGATCGGGGTATCCTGGTTGACCGTCGGTCGTGCTCCCCAAGGTCGAGGCGTGTCATCCTCTATTCCCTATTCATTATTTAACTGTTGAATTCTTTACTTGAAGTTGTTATTCTTGGAATATCTTGTTGTTGAAATTGATTTTGAGTTATAAAGGCCGTGATTCACATTGAGGCAAAGTGTTAAGTTGTAAAATACTATTTTTGTTGAGTTATTCACTTCCGGTTGCTATTGTTGGGACTCTTGTATACATTGTGGTTGAGCAATGGGCTATTTATTGGGAAAACATTGTTACTGTTGATTTCTTAAGTAAGTTGTGATATTGGGCACTTGAGGTTGGATTTGTGATACGTTGTGATATTGATACGTATGCGGTTGTATAAGGTTTCGGGGTTGAAATGTATGCAATGAGATAAATTGGGCTAAATACGTTGCTAGTAGGGGAACTACTTGAAGCCACGCGGTGTGATAAGGTGGGCTAAAATGCGGGAAGCTATTTCTGGAAAAATGATTTTCAAAACTAAATGCAAGGCTCCCGCGGTGATATAAGGGAAGATTGTGAATTGTTTTGTGATTTGAGACTGCGAGGCAGTACCTCGGTAGTGATTCTTGTTGATATTTTCCTATTACTTCACTTGTGGTTTGTTGCTTTGTTCCGTGTCATAGCATTTTTTGTTTTTTTCTTCCGTAATGCATTATTTGCCTTAGTTCGGTGTAGCTATTCGTGGTGTATTTCTTTATTGTCTCATTTCTATTATTATCATTATTACACTGTTATATACTTGTTTAGCTTCTTATTTATTCCGGTAGGGCCTTGACCTGACCTCGTCACTACTCTATTGAGGTTAGGTTTGGCACTTACTGGGTACCGTTATGGTGTACTAATGCTATGCTTCTGCACATCGTTTTGTTCAGATCCAGGTACCTCCTACCAGTCCAAGCACCAGTGAGGCGAGCCTAGTTTTGGAGACTTTAAGGTATACCTGACGGCGTCCGCAGGTCTCAGAGTCACCCTCTATCTAATTTATTTTATTTCTTATCCTTCTATAGACACGGATGTATAGGGATGATCAGTACCATCTTATAGAGCTTGTGACTTGTATTCACCATATTTTGGGGAGTTATTTATGTTGAGTTGCGGAGTTTCCTCTATATTAGTTGTTGAATTGTGGAGACTTAATCATTATTTCAGTTATTTCTACGTGAATGTTAGGCTTACCTAGTCTTAGAGACTAGGTGCCATCACGACATCCTACGGAGGGAAATTGGGGTCGTGACACCAAACCGCAGCACGCCTTTCATAGGCGACACTAAAGAAGAACCTTCTCACCCTCCATGTAGACCGCATCTAGAGCCTTCCGATCCACATAACTCTTTTGCCTGAACTGAGCTATATGAAGTCTCTCCTGAATCACCTTAACCTTCTCCAAAGTATCACAGACCATATTAGTGCCCAATAAACTAGCCTCACCGGGCTCGAACCAAACAATCGGCGAACGACATCATCTCCCATATAAGGCCTAGTATAGATCCATCTGGATGGTCGACTGATAACTTTTGTTGTTATCCGCTAGAGGTAAAAACCGGTCCCACAGACCCCCAAATTCCATAGAGCATGTCCGCAACATGTCCTCCAATATATGAATAGTGTGATCAGACTCTTCGTCCGTCTGAGGATGAAATGCAGTACTCAGCTCGACTCGCATGCCCAACTCATATTGTACGGCTCTCCAAAATTGTGATGTGAACTGCGTGCTTCGGTCAGAAATAATAGAAATATACATGTCGTGCAGGAGAATAATCTCCTAGATGTAAATCTAAGCCAACCGCTCTAAAGAATAGGAAGTCATCACCTGAATGAAGTGTGCAGACTTAGTCAATCGGTCCACAATAACCCAACCTACGTCACATTTCATCAAGGTCCATGGTAAGCCTACCACAAAATCCATAGTGATACGCTCCCACTTCTACTATGGTATCTCCAATCTATGAGTCAATCCACCCGGTTTCTGATGCTCATAATTCACATGTTGACAGTTCAAACACCGAGAGACATAACTGACAATATCTTTCTTCATCCTCTACCACCAATAGTGTTGTCTCAAGTCACGATACATCTTCGTGACACCGGGGTGAATGGAATAGCGCGAATTGTGAACCTCCTCATAGATCAACTCCTTTAACCCATCAACATTTGGAACAAAAAGCTGGCCCTGAAGTCGCATAACATTGTCATCCCCAATCACAGCCTCCTTGGCACCACCCTGCTGCACCGTGTATTTCAACACCAACAAGTGAAGATCATCAATCTGTGAGCCTTGATACGCTCCAACCATGATGAATGTGCCACAACACAAACAAGGACCCAACTAGGCTCCAAAAAATTCAATCTCACGAACCGATTGGCCAAATCCTGAACCTCCATGGCTAGTGGCCTCTCCACTGCCAGTAAATATGCCAAACTGCCCATACTCTCAACCTTCCTACTCAATGCATCGGCCACTACATTAGCCTTCCCCGGATGATATAGTATGGTGATATCATAGTCTTTCAGCAAATCTAACCATCTCCACTCCCGCAAATTAAGGTCCTTCAGCTTGAACAGGTACTGGAGACACTGATGGTCGGTATAGACCTCACATGGAACACCGTATAGATAGTGCCTCCAAATCTTCAGTGCATGAACAATGGTTGCCAACTTTAAGTCATGCATAGGGTAATTCATCTCATGAACCTTAAACTGTCGATACGCGTAGGCAATCACCCTGTCGTCCTGCATCAATACTGCGCTGAGCCCAATACACAATGCATCACAATACATGGTGTAAGATCCTAAACCTGTAGGCAATACAAATACTAGGGTTGTAGTCAAAGAAGTCTTGAGATTCTGAATAATCACCTCACACTCGTCGGACCATCTAAAAAGAGCACCATTTTGGGTCAATAGAGCTAAGATAGATGAAAACCCCTCCACGAACTACCGATAATAACCCGCCAAATCCAAGAAGCTCTGAATCACTGTAGTTGAAGTAGGCCTAGGTAAGTTCTGAACAACCTCAATCTTCTTAGGATCCACCTTAATACCCTCGGAAGATACAACATGGCCCAAAAAGGTAACTGAGTCGAACCAGAACTCACACATTTCTAAGACTTGGCATATAACTGACGACCCTTCAAAGTCTAAAGTAGGATCCGTAAGTGCTACTCATGCTCCTCACTACTGTAAGAGTAAACCAAGATATTGTCAATGAAGACAATCACAAAGGAATCCAAATAAGGCTTGAACACTCGGTTTATCAAATCCATAAAGGTTGTTGGGGCATTAGTCAAGCATAATGATATCACCAAGAACTCATAGTGACCATGAGTTTAAAAAGCTCTCTTAGGGACATTCGATCTCCTAATATTCACCCGATGGTAGCCCGACCTCAAATCAATCTTCGAAAACACCTTGGCACCTTGAATTTGTTCAAATAAGTCATCAATCCTCAGCAACGGATACTTGTTCTTGATAGTGACTTTGTTCAACTGTCGATAGTTTATGCACATCCTCATCGATCCGTCCTTCTTCTTCACAAACAACACCGATAGGCGAGATAGTTGGTCTAATGAATCTCAAGAAAATATTGTAATTGTTCTTTCAATTCTTTCAACTCAACTGAGGCCATACAGTATGGTGGAATAGAAATGGACTGAATGTTCGGGACCAAGTAATGCAAAAGTCGATATCTCTGTGGGGTGGTATGCTTCACAAATATGTAGGAAACACTTCTGGGAACTCTCTCACCACCGGAATTGAATCCATAGAAGGCACATCGGAACTAAAATCATGAATATATGCCAAATACGACAAACACACCTTCTCGACCATACACCGAGTCTTAACATATGAAATGACCCTACTAGTAGACTAACCAAGATTCCCTCTCCACTCCAATTGAGGCAACCCTGGCATGGCCAACGTCACAATCTTGGCGTGACAATCAAAGATATCATGGTATGGTGACAATCATTCCATGCCCAAAATCACATCAAAATCTACCATATCAAGTAGCAGAAGGTCGACTCTAGTCTCGTAGTTCTCAATGGAGACCAAACAAGAATGATAGACCTGGTCCACTACAATAGAATCCCCAAGGGGCTTAGATATATAAACAGGAGGACTGAAAGAATCACGAGACATATCCAGATATGAAGCAAAATAGGATGATACATACGAATAAGTAGAGCCCGGATCAAATAAAATTGATTCATATCTATGGCAAATCCGAATAATACATGTGGCCCTATTAGACAACTCTGCATCAAGTCTAGCTAGAAATGCATAGAAACGGGACTGGGCCCTACCAATCTGACCTCCACATCTCAAATGGCCTCTCACTAGCTGTCCTCTACCTCTAGCTTCCTGCCCCCGACCTTTAGATGGTTGGGCATGTGGCAGAGCAACCGGTACTGGAACCATAGCACGAGAACCCAGATGTTGTATGCTACTCTCTAACCTAGGGCAAAACCTTGCGACGTGTCTCGGGTCCCCACAAGTATAATAAGCCCTCGGCTGATGTGATTGCTGACCCTGGAACTGACTTTGTCGAACTGAATAACCACCCTGATAAATCTGAATTGGAGGTGCACTAACTGAAGCTGATGGTACACTGTATGCTAGCTGCTTGGAACGAGGTCCATAAGCTTTGTGGCCACTTGAAGGACCATGAGACACCTAAAGTGTTGATTGAATAGGCATGATGGGATAGCCTCTACCAAATGAACCCCTGCCTCCGGATGAGGCACCATTGAAACCACCAAAATGATGAGGCCTCATCTTAGATGTTGCATCTCTGCCCTAACCACGAATCCTCTCGATCCGCCTAGCGATCTATACAACCCGAGTGAAAGAAATATCATCTTCAGTCTCTATGGCCATTTGCCGCCTGATGCCATAAGTAAGGCCATCTATAAATCTCCTCACTCTCTCCCTCTTAGTAGGGATCAAAATAACTACATGGCGTGATAAGTCCACAAATCTAGTCTCGTGCTAGGTAACAGTCATGCTACCTTGCTATAGGCGCTCAAACTGACTGCGAAAGTCCTCTCTCTGAGTAAAGGGGGTGAACTTCTCCAAGAACAGTTGTGAGAACTTCTCCCAAGTGAGTGAAGGTGAACGTTCTAGTCTGCCTCGGATATACTCCTGCCATCACCTCTTCGCGGAGCCATGCATATGAAAACACTGCGAAGTCAACTCGAGTAGACTCCACTATACCCATGTTGTGTAATACATCATGGCAACGGTCCAAGAAATAATGTGGATTCTCATATGGTGTACCACCAAAAGGAATAGGAAATAATGTGGTGAACATGTCTAACCTTTTCAACCCCTCGGACGACATTGCGGGTCCCTCCCAGGGCTGTGTAGCAATAGTAGGCTGAACTGCTCCAACTGGCAGAACTGCCGAAGTTTGATATCTGTGAGCCATCTATTGTGAAGTGTGCATAGGGGGAGTCTGGGCTACTCCCCCATCCTGGGAGACGGTTGGTGCCATAAGGAACATGTCGGCCTAGGTCACACTCTCCATAAGTCCCACCAGGCGGACTGGGGCATCCTGAAGTACGGGGTGGCAATGCCTCTTCTAGGACCTGAGCTGGTCCAACTGGTGCAGTCTGAACATGGATCTCCTCCTCCTGCTCGATTTGAGGCTCTGCTATAAGTGTTATTGCGCGTGCTCGAGGATGAACTCTGCATGTGCCTCTGGCTTTCCCTTGGCCCCAGACCCTAACCCTGGTAGTGGTTGCAATCTGGGGCCCTGGCTCCTGATCAGCTATGGAAATTGAATGTGTCCTCACCATCTGCGAGAGGACAATAATAGAATAACTTAAACTCCATGATAGAATAAAACCGTATGCTAAAGAAAAAATGAAATGAAATTTTCCTAAAGCCCTATAGCCTCTAGAAGATAAGTACAGACGTATCCATACCGATCCTCAAGACTGTAATAAGGTTAATCATGACACGTGAGACCTAGGCAACCTAGTGCTCAGATACCAACTTATCACCACCCAAAATCCAACCACAAGGTTGTGATGGCGCCAAACATTCAGTTACTAGGCAAGCCAACATTATCTAAAGAATTAATAATTAATGACTGAAATGAATGCTCTAAAATACATAAAAACAACTCCATAAATACTGCAGTGGAGTCACAAGTATATGAGCGACTAGAATACTACATATATAGTCTGAAATAAAGTACAATTGTTCCAAACAAGGTAAACAGTAAACAAAATAAGGAAGGGGACTTCAAGGACTGCAAACGCAGTGCAACTCTACCTCAAGTCTCCTGAATAGGTATGATCCGAGCAAGCCTCCGTTAAACGCCGCAGGGACCAATACCAGAATCTGCACAATAAGCGTAGAAGTTTAGTATGAGCACAACCAACCCAATATACTCTGTATGTGCCGTGTCTAATCTCGACGATGTAATAACGAGTCTAAGGCAAGATACCTACTGTAACACCCCGAAAAATTTCAAAGAACTTAAGTGTAAGGCCTGGTAAAATTTGCAAAGAAAATAATGTTTCATGGTGTCGGACTATGCTCGGACCTTTTGGGTTGAACAATACACAGGAAAGTAAAGGAAATTTTTTGCCGGAAAAGTGCATTTTTGCGGTCCATTATGTGACCGTATAATCAATCTGCGGGCCGCATAATGGCCGCAGAAGTGAGCTGGAGAGGGCTATTTTGGAAGCAGCTATGCGGTCGACTATGCGACCACATAACTGTTATGCGGTGCATTATACGACCGCATAACAGTTATGCGGACCGCATACACAGGCAGTTCTTTTGGATATTTTGTAACCAATTATGCGACCGATATGCGGTCCGCATAACCATTATGCGGTCGCATATGCGATCGCAGAACCTATTCCGGAGCTTCATTTTTGGATTTTTAAAACCCGACCCTATTTCGTTAAATACACTATTTGGGTCATTTTTGAGCTATTATCTGACATTTTAGAGTGAGAGAGGGTGCCCTAGAGTGAGAAGGTGTTCTCCATTAATTGTTCTTCAATTCTTGCCCAAGTTTTGGAAGATTGATAAGGGAAACTCACTAGGTCTTCATCCTAGAGATTGAAGTTGCTAAGAATTTTGGAACATTTAGAGTGTAAGGAAGCTCAATTGAGGTATGTTGGCTAAACTCTTCTTTAAGAGTTGAAATTCTCATTATCCTTATGAGTTCCGTGATGTTGATTATAAATCGAGTATTCCGATAAGTTTTGTGATGAAGATATATGTTCAATTCATATTTCAAATGCTCTTATCATATTGCATTATAAATTGAGGATCTGTCCCAAACTATAGATTATGTATCCACATGTTATAATTTCTAGTCGTGATTTATGTGAAAGTTATTATGCCAAGTTGTGTAGAGATTGTGATTGTGATACACCTCCACCTACATACATTGGGGTGAGACGGCATGACCGCTTTGTGTGGGGATTATGGTATAGAGAGTGTGATTGTGATACACCTCCACCCGCATATAAATTGGGGTGAGGCAGCATGACCGCTTTGTGTAGGAATTATGGTATTGTGGGACTGCACCTCCACCCGCTTACATTGGGGTGAGGTGGTACGACCGCTTTGTGTATAGTTTTGGTATTGTTGTGGCACCACCACCCGCATACAATGGGGTGAAGCGGCATAGCCGCTTTGTGTAGGTTCTTTGTACTGTGGTTATACATCCACCCGCATACATTGAGGTGAGGCGGCAGGGGCACTTGATTTGAGTTGTGGTATTGAACGTACACCTCCACCTGCATACATTGAGGTGAGGCGGCGGGGCCGCTTTGTGTGAAGATGGTTATAGAGGATCTCATCTTAAATCCTATAAATGTTGTTGATAGCTTTTAATAAGCTTGCTATGGTTGAGACGGTTATCTATATTATACTATTACCGCACTGGTTCATCATAATTATCTTGTATTTCTAAATTCTTAAATTGGTTTTTAGTTTTCATACTAGTACTATTCGACAGTACTAACGTCCCTTTTGCCAGGGGCGCTGCATCTTTACATAGATGCAGGTGGTTCCACAGCAGGAGACATTGATCAGTGATAGCAGTACACCTTCTTCCCAGCTGACTTGGTGAGCCCCACTTCATCCCGGGGTCATGTATCTTTTGATCTTTATGTATTCTGGTTGAGGTATAGCCGGGGCCTTGTTGCCGGCATTATCATTGTACTCTTCTTTATCTATAGAGGCTCCGTAGACATAGTGTGGGTTGTGTATTGTTGCTGGGGAAAGACAAACTATGTTATGTTGTGGATGTATTACTTGTCCATTGAGACTTTAAAAATAATGAAACAATTGGAAATGAATTGGTAATTGTAGACATGACCACTTTATTGTTTAATTAAGGAAAACATATATTCTCTTTATTTATGAATGAGTTTGGGTAGAAGGAATCTAACAGGCTTGCTCGGTCGGGTTCACTCGGTTAAGCACCGGTCACGCTCCCCGATTTTGGGGCGTGACACCAACAATAAACTTGTACATTTATTTTAATGCATAAAAGAGCAACAAATAAAGAGTCAACTGAAATAACCGAGTAGGGGGGCAGGTATAGGGAACAACAGACATAACAGTAAATAAAGAATAATGAAGTAACCTCCTTCTAAGATGGGCAACAAAATCACCAAGTCAAATTTCACATCACAAAATATCGAGTAAAATGATGAAATAATAAACTCGTATGGCATCACCCTTTGTGCTTTTACTCTCATCCTCACCATATCAAATAAATGCAAGTGCACGACATCACCCCTCGTGCTTCTACTCTCATCCTCACGTGATCATAATTGAAATGCATATGCACGACAACACCATTCATTCTTCAACCCTCACATTCGATAAACCAATGATGTTAACATACAAAATATGGCACCACAACACCCGTCATGCTTTTCTCTCTTCCTACCAAGAAACAACAATGACACAACATATCAAACAAGGTGGGAAGCAATTTCAACCTCTTCAAAAGTGCTAGAATAAGAAAACTCAACTCTCGATATCACCAAAATTTCAACATAAGCAATAAACACAAAAGCGAATAATTAAAGAACGGGCAATCTAACTAAGGCATGGAAGGCATAGTAAATGTAACAACATGGTACAAATAAGATAAATTCCTTATGTATGCTTTAACCCATGACAACATATATATACTTGTCACCTTGTATATACACCGCCCCCACACATAATTCACGTAGCAAATAGAGCATACAAGTCTAATTCCCTCAAGTCGAAGTTAATAACAACACTTACCTATTCCCGGAATCAATTCAACAATCAACCACGGTCTTCCCCTTGGAACAAGCCTTCAAACCAACTGAATCTAAACAATTATTAATCAAACAATCTAAAATAAGCTTTAGAAACTACCCATAAAGTTTAATTTTTATCATTTTTGTAAACGTCAACAAAAGTCAACCCTATTCCCACTTGATCAAAATCTGAGACTCTAACCAAATCTCGATCACTCATTCACCCCCCAGCTCGAATAAGTGATTTGTTTCGAAATCCGATCTCAATTTGAGGTATAAATCTCAATTTTACAAAATTTCTAAATTCTATCCAAAACCCCTAATTTCTACCCTGAAATTCATAGATTTGATGTTAAAAATTCATGAAAAGAAATTAAAATTGATCGAAAACTAGTTAAAGATACTTACCAACGAATTTGGGAAGAAAAATCTCTCAAGAAATTGCTCTATGGGGTCTAGGGTTAAAAATGGTGTAAAATGAGCTATGTCCTGATTTGCCAATCTTTTACCCAGATGCAGACGTTGCAAATGCGAAACACTGATCGCAAATGCGACAAGTGCATCAGGAACTTAGAAGTATTTGCGACACAACCCTCGCATTTGCAAAATCCCGATCCATGGCAAATGCAGTTCAAGCTTCGCAAATGCGAAACTGGTCTCACCAGGCACTGTGTCGCAAATGCAATATTGTGATCACAAATGCGACACGGTGATCGCAAATGCGACACTGTGATCGCAAATGCGATCCCAGTCAGTTCGCAAAAGCAAACTACTTCGCAAATGCGAAGTACCAACCCCCAACCCATTTTCGCATTTGAGAGCTTGACATCGCAAATGCAAGGCTTGCAATTGTGATCAGGTTCTCGCAAATGCGAGACCTGCAACTGGACACCAATAGCTGGTGGGTACCAGCAGTTCCAAATCAATTTGAAAAGCATCTGAAACTCACCCGAGCTCCTCGTGCTCCAAATCGAACATTTACACAAGTGTAATAACATCCTACAAATTTGCTCGCTACCTCAACTCATCAAAATAATATCATATAACAAGAAACGATCATCAAAACTCAAGATTTTAACTTAAAATTCATTTTTCACAATCTTTCACATAATGTCCCGAAACGCGCTCGGGTCACTCGGGATCCTAACCAAATATGCGTACAAGTCTAAAAATATCATACGAACTTACCGGAATTGTCAAAATACCAATCTGAGGTTGTTTACCAAAAGAGTTGACCGTGGTCAACTCTAGCCTTATTTTAAGTCAAAAATTACTTTTTCTTCAAAATTTTACACAAAAGCTTTCCTGAAAACGACACTAACCAAGCATGTAAACTAATAAATATAAAATGAAGTTATGAGATATCTCATAACATAAAAATTAAGGCTAGTACTCAAAACGATCTATCGGGTCGTCACAATATATGACGACCTTAACACATAGATCATGTAGCAAATCGACTCAATTACTCCCTAATTTACTCAATCAAATTTGGGATCAAGTTTTTCTCTTGGAAGATTATGCATGAAATAATAGCTACCAATCTAATATTCAGATGACATTGCATGGTATGCACACTCATTCTTTTATTAGTTAGTTTATGTCTGGTGAGGCTAGATTGTTAGGTACGAATTTGTTACATGAGGCCTTGAAAAGGTCAATTTGATTTAGGAGAGACTTTAGATATTTCAGAGTAGGAAAACGTATTATGCGAATCAAAAGGTTCATGATATTGTGTTCAAGGAGGGTGATATTAAAAGTTTTGCCTATGAAGGGTGTGATGAGGTTTGAGAAAAATAGAAAGTTGAGTCTGAGATTCATTGGCCCGTTTGACATTTTGGAGAAAGTTGATGAGATGGCTTATAGGCTTATTTTGCTCCTAGGCTATCGGTGGTGCATCAGTATTTTATATTTTGATACTCTGAAAGTATAATAAGGACAATTATTATGTTTTGGGCTTTAGCATGAGGCAATTTGATGAGAATTTGGCATATAAAGAAGATTTGATAGCTATTTTGGATAAATAAGCCCGAATTTAAGGTATAAGGACATCGCTTGGTGAAAATATTTTTGGAAGAATCAACCGAGCGAGTGGGCTACTTAGGAGACCGAGTTCATACGAGAGGGATAAATATCCACACCTTTTTCCATATCCCATATATATATATATATATATATATATATATATATATATATATATATATATATATAATTCGTTCGATGACGAATATTTGTTTAAGTGGTAGAGAATATAATAACACAACTAATCATTTTGAGTTCTAGTATTCTATTCCCTGACTTAAGACTTTTCGTAGTTTCATATGATGAATTGGAACTTTGTAGTATGGATGATTCTGGTCCCAAAGGGCTCTGGAACATTTTGCTATACTTGCATGCTAACTCGAACCGTAGAAATTCATTAATTTGACTTTGATCTTTGATTTCAGTAAATGAGACTCGTTTCATATTTTGAGACCTTGAATATGTTTGTATAGTATTTTTGGACTTGTACATTTGTGGGAATTAGAACTTGGGAGATCTCGTGGGTGTATCAGCACATTTGGAAGCAGTAAGAATTGCAGAAAATTGTTGGTGAAACACAATGCATCACAATCACGAGCACTGTGCTGTTGTTGCATAGGGGCAGGGGATTGACCTTCACAGTCGCGTGAGCTGCTATTGTCATTGCACAAGAGACTAGATGATTGCTTTTCGTGATCGCAAGGCTCCAAGAAGTTCGGATAGGGGAGATTTTTGAAGGGACTTTCGTTTAATTCTTGAGGTTAAGTATTCTTTAATTGATTTAGATTTTATATTATAAACACCCATGGATTTTAACACCCAAAACTAAAATTTTAAAGGTGAAAGCGGGGTTTTAACTTCATAGATAAGAAAGTAACTTTTTAGTATTTGAATATTGATTTGGACTATGATTGAGAATCTAATTATATATTTGAATTCCGGAGGTTATGGGTCACCGAAATTCGGCTTTTATTTTGGGTTGACCAAGTGGGCTGGGAGTTGGCTTTTGTTGGCTTTATTTACAATTGAATCTTTTCTTATGGAATTAAATCTTATGACTATATTTTAACCTTGTTAAGTATTAGATATATATTTTAATGATGGAAAATAACTTACTTATATTGCAGGAAAACAACTCCAAATAAGGAAGTCAGAAAGTAAAGTGGAAGAGTACGAATGAAGAAGAAAACAAGATATTGTCCAAGATCCAGAAAGATTGATTAAGGAGTGAGATTCTACTGAAGATCCAGAAGCAAGGATTAAGGAATCAATTATTCCATGATTACGAGCATCAAGGAGAACAAAACTTTGATTCCAGCTATTTACGGAAGGCATAGCAATCAATCTACGTGGAAGATTTGCGGAGAATAATCAATCATGTCCATCAAGGAAGCAACGACTATCATGCCAATCTTTAGGGACCAAGTGTAGAAAGTTACTCTCTTATTCTTGGAAGAAATCAATCAGGATCGAATCTAAGGATCAACTCCCTTGGGTTGCCCATCACCTAAGGATCTGTCATACCAAAAAGACTGCATTCAAATCATATGTATATAACAAGAGGCGCAACGGAAGCATATACTTTGATCGAACCATTTACCAATCTCTTTGTTCTTCTCCAAACAAGCATTGTAGTCTATTCTAGATTTACTGTGTAACTAGGGAGAGAAGAAACAGAGAAAAGAATCACTGGTGAGGAATTATATCAAAATCAAGAAAAGAACATATATAGCGAAGAAACTATTGGTGTATAACAACATTAACACACCTGTATGAAAGATTTCAAATACTCAGAAGAGAACTCCCTTGCAACCCAAGGGGACTCGAGTAGGATTCATATTAAATCTGAACCAGTATAAAACATATAAGGTCATTTACATTTTGTACTTACTTCATATCTACCTCGCATAAAATATTCAGTCGACTAACAATAAAATTAGTCAACTACCTAGTGAAATAAAAGAAAGAGTTACAATTCACCCCCTCCCCCCCCTATACTTTCAATTGGTATCAGAGTAGGTCTCACATATTTACCCTTTTGCTTAACAGCAAGTGAGAAAGATCATGTCAAATCAAGTAACTGTTGGTGCACTATTTCAAGAAGGGACATCTCAAGTAAGGTCGTCATATTTCAATGGACAGCACTTCTCCTATTGGTCAGGAAAAAAAGAAGAAAACCATTGCTTTCAAAACCACAACTGAAGGATCTAAAAATGACAATGATGGCGATGCAGAGGCTGGAAGAGGAAATTGCTATGGTCTCGAAAAATATGAATGGATTGATGAGAAGATATAGAAATACGAAAAAGGGAAGAATCTCATCCAGAAGAACCATACAATTCAATGAACAAGACAAAAATAATAGAAAATGTTTTGAATGTGAAAGGTATGGCCATGTTTAAGCTGAATGCCTAGAAGTCAAAAGGGAAGCCTCTAGAGGTTTTACCAAGAACAAATCCTTCAAAAGTTGGAGTGATGAAGACAGTTCAAAACATGAAGAAAAAGCAAATTTATGTTTCATGACCATATTGGAAAATGATATGAAAAAATATTCTGGTTGCTGGATTGATGAAGATGTATCAGACGATGATAGCAAAGAAGAAACTGAAAATTTCTTCATGGCACATGGTGAAACAAGTGAGGTAAAATCCTATAATTGTGAAAGATGTAATGAATTAAAAGATATTCTTGATCTTACCCTGAAAGAGTCTCAAAAAATGTTGAATGAATTAAAGAGACTCAATAGGGAAAAGAAAGACTAGAAACTTAAACTTGAAGTGTGTGAAATCGAAATAGATGTTCTTCAAGAGAAAGTTCAGGAATTGCAATTGTAACTCAATGGCATGCGCAAATCTACCAGTCACAGTTGTGTCAGGTCTAACCAGGCGACCCATAAGTCAACTGGCAAACGACCTGCTGGAAATGAGATTATTAGTAAAGACACCACTAGTAGATCTAGTGAGAAATCCATTACTGTTTGTCATTAATGCAATAAAACTTGTCATAAATACTCTTTTTGTAGATTTCGTAACTCTAATATTGTCGGATAGATCTGGAAGCCTAAAAATGGCTCTGATATTAATAAAACTAACCAAAAAGGAAACAAGCAAGCTTGGGTACCTAAAAGAAGGTAATAATCTTTCTTTTTAGGAACACCACAGGAAAAGTCAAAAAGGAAAATGGTATCTCGATAGTGCGTGTTCTAGTCACATGACGGGCGACAAAAATCTATTCAAATAAGTCACCAAAATCAATGGAGGATATGTCAAGTTTGTTGATGACTCAAAAGGCAAAATTATTGGTACCGAAATAGTTCCATTTAACAATAATTGTGATATTACTGAAGTTTATTTTATAGACGGACTAAATTACAATCTGCTAAGCATCAGTCAACTATGTGATTCTGGATATGAAGTGAAATTCAAGAAAACTAGGTGTGCTATTGAAGACAAATCAGGTAAAATCATCCTTCCGGGAAAAGGTATGGAAATGTCTACATTTTAGATTGAATTGACAATTTGGATAGTCATATCTGTCTAGCATCCATCTCTGATGATCTGTGGCTTTGGCACAGAAAGCTTAGTCATACCAGCATGCATTTGATTGAAAAACTATCCAAGCATGAATTGGTTATTAGCCTTCCTAAGCTCAGCTATTCTACAAATAATGTATGTAATGCATGTCAACTTGGTAAGCAAACTAAAACTTCTTTCAAACCCAAAGATATTGTTTCCACAATCAAACCTCTTCAGCTCTTGCATATGGATTTGTTTGGACCTACTAGAACTACCAGTATAGGAGGAAAAAGGTATGCTTTCATTATTGTTGATGACTACTCACATTTTATATGGGTAATATTTTTGGCTCACAAAGATGAAGCTCTAAAGAACTTTGAGATCTTCTGCAAAAAGATAGAAAGAGAAAAGGGGTACCTTATCTCAACTATTCAGAGTGATCATGGAGGAGAATTTGAAATTAGATCATTTGAGAAATTCTTCAATGACCAAGGATACACTCATAATTGCTCAGTACTAATGTCACCACAGCAAAATAGGGTTATTGAACATAAAAATAGAACTCTGCAAAACATGGCTAGAACCATGATACTGGAGCATTCTCTACCAAATTACTACTGGGCAAAAGTAGTTAGGTCAGCATAGCATGTCATATACTAAACATGTGTTTGATTCGACCTGTTCTAAAGAAGACTCCATATGAACTATGGAAAGGCAAGAGACCTAACATTGGATACTTTCATTCCTTTGGAAGCAAATGTTTTGCCCATAATAATGATAAGGACAACCTCGGTAAGTTTGATCCAAGAAGTGATGAAGGTATATTTCTCGGTTACTATGATAACAGTAGATCTTTTATAGTTTATAACAAGTGTACTTTGTATGTAAAGGAATCAGTTCATGTTATTTTATATGATAATAACTCTGCGACCGAGAAAGGCGTCCTTGCAGGTGATGAAGATATCAGCCAAAATCAACCCAAGATCAGTGAACAGATTGATTCAAAAGAATCGGTTGACAATGGAAATGAAATCTCAAAGTCAACTAATGAAGCTACCGGCGAGCATGCTGAATCTTAGACAGATTTGACTACTCAACATGCTGAAGCAGTACCAAACAAATGGAGAAGCGAACCTAAATATCCACAGAAGTGTATCATAGGAAATCCAAACGACGGAATGAAAACTAGAGGAGCTCTAAAGAAAAAAGCTAACATTGCACTCATATCTCAAATAGAACCAAAGAAAGTCGACGAAGCTTTGAAAGATTCAAGTTGGGTACAAGCTATGCAAGAAGAAATTGATTAGTTTGATAAAAATCAAGTTTGGACATTGGTACCCAAGACAGCAAACACAATAATTATAGGAATCAAATGGGTATTCAGAAACAAATTGAATGAAGAAGACAAAGTCATCCGAAACAAAGCAAGGCTAGTCGCACAAGGCTATTGCTAACAGGATGGAGTCGACTATGACCAAACTTTTGCTCCAGTGGCTCGGTTAGAATCGATTCGTACTTTACTTGCGTATGCTTCTTTTAAATGTTTTATATTATTTCAAAATGGATATTAAAAGTGTATTTTTAAATGGTTTTATTGATGAGGAAGTCTATGTTAAACAACCTCCTGGATTTGAAACACAATTTCCTTACCATGTGTTTAAGTTGGCTAAGTCTCTCTATGGGTTAAAACAAGCACCTAGAACCTAGTATGAAAGACTAAGTTCATTTCTGGTTAGTCATGGCTTCTCAAGAGGTAAGATAGACACTACTCTCTTTATCAAAAGGTCATCATCAGGTAATCTCATTATTCAAATTTATGTTGATGATATTATATTTGGAAGTGCTAACCCTATATTATGCAAGGAATTATCACATCTCATGCAAAACATGTTCTTCCTTAGACTTCAAATTCATCAATCAGACGAAGGTATCTTCATATGTCAGACGAAGTACACGAAGGAACTGATACAAAAATATAGAATGAGCAACAAAAAGGCACTTGGAACTCCCATAAGTCCAGCTACATCCCTTGACAAAGATGAGGAAGGAAACCCGGTGGATGAATCAAAATATCATGGAATGATTGGATCTCTACTTTACTTAACTGCTAGTCAACCTAACATAATGTTTAGTGTGTGCAGATGTGTTAGGTTCCAATCAGCTCCCAAAGAGTCTTACTTAACTACAGTGAAACGAATTATTAGATATCTCATTGGGACTACATCACATGATGTATGGTATCCAAGTCTTAACAATTTTAAGCTTGAAGGTTTTTCAGATGTAGATCTTGCAGGATATAAATGATAAGGAAAGCACAAGTGGAATATGTCAATTACTAGGAAAATCACTCATCTCCTGGAATAGTGAGAAACAGGGATCAGTTACACTATCTACAACTGAGGCTGAATACATTGCTATCGGACAATGTTATGCTCAACTACTCTGGATGACTCACCAACTAAGTGACTATGATCTTTCCTTTAAGCCTGTTAAAATTTTCTATGACAATTCTATTTCTATTTGTTTGTCAAAAAATCCAGTGCATCATTCTTGGGCAAAGCATATAGATATCAAGCATCATTTTATTAGAGATCATGTTCCTAAGGGTGATATTGGATTATCGTTTGTTAGTACTGATAATCAATTAGCTGATATTTTCACTAAGCCTTTTTTAGAAGACAGAGTTCAAAACCTTAGGGACATACTTGGCATTATTACTTTTTCTAAATAGGCCTTCGAAATTTCTTCAAAGATTGTGTGTGTTAGTGATTTTGGTAGGAAATCGTTTTGTACCATCGTATCTCATCATTACCGCCAGTAGCATTAATGAGATACCTCCATTTTTAGTCTCTCTTTCCACCTTTTTAGTAAACCGATATGGAAACTAAATCAATCAATCGTGCCTATTCTTTTTCTCTACACCCATTAGTCGCGTCGTTTCTCTCTCGCCTTTTCACATCTCTCTTCCTCCCTATAAGACTTCCTCCTCCTTAAACCCTCACATTGTATTATTCACCCTATATCTCCAATGGCTAAATCTTCGAAAAACCCTTCTGCCTCCACTCGCAAAAGCACCCGGTCCAAAGGAAAAACCCTCACTCAACCACTAGAACCCATCACTATTGGGTCTGATCACTCTAAAGATTTCTCATCTTCTAGGGATGACATCTTTGATGATGGTCGAGGTCTTACTGAAAAGACCTAGAAAAGCGTCCAATAGAAGGAGTTTAAGCCTACACCCCAAATAAAGTGAAGATAGACTTAGACAGTGTGCTAGAGTCGGAAGTGAACTACTTGGATTTACCCAACAGAGACAAACTTGTCACCTTCAAGGGAAAATCAATTGCTCATGGAAGAATCATCAATCTGGAAGAGATGAATGCCCTAAATTGTAGGGTAAAAGACTTCTTTAGTTTTCAGGGATGGGAAAATTTCTTTGTTCTAACCCCTCCAAAAGTTTATAAAGATCTTGTTCGCGTGTTCTATGCAAATCTTCGTTCCCCCAAATCTGATAAGATTGTGTCCCTCGTGCTAGGTCAGCATATCATTCTAGATTGTTCTACATTTGATTCTCTGTTTAAGTGTAAATGTTTTGGTTACTCTACTCTGTTTAAAAACTCTTGGCCTGAACATTTTGAAGTGTCGTTTGAACAAGCCAAACAATGTCTTGTTGATTCCCTATCTGATCCCTTGCCCAATCAATTAGGACCTAGTGACATCAACTTTGAAACCTGTGTTCTTGCCCACATTGTTGCCACCACCATACTTCCTAGAACAAGATCCAACACTACTCTATCTCAAAGAGACACATTTTTTGTCTACTGCCTTCTCACGAAGCACAATGTGAAGTTGTCCTCCTGGGTAATCAATTTTATGATAGAATGTGCTGAAGAACCATCGAGTCTTCCCTATGGATGGTTGTCACTCACCTCCTCGAAGCCTTCAATATACCTCTCTCACACTACCCCTATGTGTCTGTCTCCAAGTGTTATAGTAATAGTGCATTTGTCAACATGGGTTATGTTGCTATGGATGGTGCTTGGATGAAGCCAAAGTGATTCCTTCTAGCTCCAAGGTAAAGGGTGATACTTCTCAGGCTGTTTTCAATAATTCAGAATTACTTGCAAAGATTGTTGCACTTGTCAACAAGCCGGCTGCCATCAAAGATTTGCTCCTCATAATCTAGTTATCAATTAGTGATATCTACGAAGTTTCCAAGGAAACAGGTTCTTATGTGTCCAAGCTGAGAGTCATGGTTCAGAAAGATTATAAAAAGGCAGTAAAATCCTTCAAGGAAGCCATGATCGTGTTGATGGAATCGCAGTCACAATGAATGCAAGCTTTGACTGTCTCAAGGAAGCCATCTACAATACCCTTACCTACTTTCTTCGTCGTTGATTAATGTTGGTTGTGTCAAGGAAATTTTTTTTCTCATGTCCTGGATGTTTTTTTTGATGCTTGCATGTTTCTTTTTATTATCTGAATGACTGTAATTATTAAACTTATTATCTCCTAGTAATACAACTTGCTTAGTCCTCTTTTGATTGATACCAAAGGGGGAGAAATGATCAACTAACTTGCAGGTGAATTTGAGTCATCTAGCTAGGAAGGGTCGATAGGTCGACTAACTAGAAAGCATTCGACCAACCAACTCATATGAGAAGGCAACAAGTTGAGGTGAAGCCGACTCAAAAGACCTGACAGTAAGTTGAGGGGGAGCTAACGGAAGATCGAATAAAAAGGAAGTAAAATAAATTAAGTTATTTTGTTATCATAAAAAGAGGGGAGATTGTTAGATATATATTTTAATTATGGAAAAATAACTTACTTCTATTGCAGGAAAACAACTCCAAAGAAGGAAGTCAGAAAGCAAAGTGGACGAGTACGAATGAAGAAGAAATCAAGATATTGTCCATGATCCAGAAAGATAGATTAAGGAGTGAGATTCTACTGAAGATCCAGAAGCAAGGATTAAGGAATCAATCATGCCATGATTACTAGCATCAAGGAGAATAAATATTTGATTCCAGTTGTCGCGTCCCGTTTTCTCGCAAAAGCGGGTTTCGACGTGTGACAACTCTTTTAAATAGGTATTAAAAGAGAAGAGTCTCCACCTAAATGTTTAAGGTGTGTTAGGGAACCTATTTGCAAATAACTATATTTTGACTAATCAACACTACCAAAGATCGGGTAAGGGCTCAAATTACCTCAAAGAGAAGGTGTTAGGCATTCTTCGAGGTCCACAAATGTGGTTCCCAACCAAAGTTTAAACTATGAGGATTAGAGAATTAAGCTAGGTGATCAAATAAGCAAAGAAAGATGTAAAAGTTAAAAACTCTATTATAACATAAGAATTAACTATATGAGTAATTGATCCAGGTCCTAAAAACTCACAAGGAGTACAAATGACTAAATGCGGACAACAAGCATATAAAGAAAAGGGGGGTCCTAAGTGTTTTAGCCTAAAGGATCACCCCGTGCAAAGGGTTGCTCATATTATTCAGCGGGCAAAGACTATCATCTCCTGCTACTCAATTACTATGTTGAAGTTATTACTTAAAGGCACTCTAGTTCAATTCTAAATCGTACCCTATGTGTGCATTACCCGTCCTATGCCTATGGCCCAGGAGGCTTTGGACCAGCTATTTGGCTGGTTCTAGACATTACATAAGGTAACCAAAATGACAATCAAAATGATAAACATCCTATAGGCAGGATTTCTAAAAATTGACAATTAGACTTGATTTTGTAACACTTTATCCCTATAGGCATGTCATCCAAGTGAGACAGTAGAAAAGTAACATTTTATTAATCTACCATAGCAAATAGAACACATGGAACCTATAGGCATGTTTTCTACCCTTTCACGCAAGTATTAGAATACCCCAGCCCTCTTTTTATTAATCTACCCATCATTCGTTATTACAGAGTTAGTACATACCATATTGAATGATTACAGGCCGAAATATGAATATAGAATAACTCAGTAATACATCTAGGCCTTCAAACAGGCTTAGGACTTCATATGGACTGCAAGCCCAAACTCCGGATGCGGACAATGCATTACAGACTTTTAGTATTATAGCAGGTTCAACATGCCTGGCCCAAACGAATAACTTACTTACCCAAATGGATGCCAAATTCATCCATACATGTGACAAAGTGCTTATTGGAATTGACTAAACAACTTAAACACTTAGTTCTTAAAGTTGTAGCTAACAATATCTCTAGCCAAGATATATAAACAGGATCAAACTAGATTGAAAGGCACACAAGGCACATATAAGGCAACTTTATGCTTGTAATTCCATAAACAAAGTTTAAGAGTGACATGATTGACCATCATAGGATAGTAAACCATTCCAAAAAATTTTCAAAATGAAGCATGATTCAGAATCAACCTAGAGAACCTTAGATGAGAGTCTAGAAGAATCAGACAAGAAACAAGCAAAGCACCACCTTCACATGAAGGTGTCTATCATGAAAAGCCTAATGAAAAGAACGACATAACGGAACAGGTTCATGATCAAGCAATTACTTAATGGGGGAGGGGAAAAACTTTAACATGTTGAACATTAGTCACAATATAAGAGACATATCAAGCTTCAACAGTAAAAGAAGCAAGCATTAAGTCTAATACTATTTGGCCATGTATGGTGAAAGAAGGTCAGCCATAAGGTTTATTCCTAAGGTCTTAACTGGTACTAAGGAATGCAAGGTTGAGCAAGTCAGCAAACACACAATGATAACAGGTCCTTATGAACAACAGGACCAGAAGAGTAATAAGTTAAGCATGAATTCAATTACTTCCTAAGCATGAATTTGGTTGGCATAATAATCCAGAACAAGGCAGAAGGGAAAACTCAGGATTGACAACAAACATCAGCATAACATAGCAGACTAAACAGGTTTAGTAGAGCCAGAATTCATAATAGGCAAAGACACATTAAGAACTAGATTGTCACATAAAGGCTAGATATTGCATCTCACCTTATAGACTATAAGTAGTATTAAACAACACATGATTGAACTAAGCATGGAACACACATTAAGCTCACAATTGACTGACACTATAGTTAGGAATTGGTCATAGTAGAGTATCAGATACATTAGAACACATGAGTTGATCTATCACAAGGATGCAGAACAAAGTGGGAGGATAAACGCAGGAAGAGTATAAGGTGATAAGCATTCAAACACATACATTATGGTAAACATGCTTAAGAGAGCCAGAATTAAGATTAAAAATTAGGCAAGTTCAGATACTAGAGAAGTATACAGCCTCAAGAATAACTTCAGAGCAGACAAGGATACGAAAGATAACATGTTGATTCACAAAAGCTTCAGGGACATAGATATAAAAAATAGGAACTCAATCAAAAAGAGAATGAAATTGCAAGGGCCAAAGGTACTTACCCGTTACTAATTGAAAACCAAGTAGACAAGAAGAACAATTTCAGCAATATCTCAAACGTCAATAGAAAGACGAGCAGTAGAACCCAGGAATCTACATGCATCAGAGTTCCTGGGCCATAAAGCGTATGATAAGGGATTCACATGCCATGAAATGGTGTCCTCGGGCCATGAGGATGGTGCCTCTGGACTATGACGCCTTTGAATAATGATATGCAATTTCGAGAGATCCTCCGGCCATGGAATGATATCTTTGGGCTATGAGGATGATGCCTTCAGACTATGACGCCTTCGGATAATGTGGAGATATTTCAGCCCATAAAATTCAAAGATTCAACGATGTTGATTGTTCGATAGAGGAAATAGGCAATGCCTAGCCACATGCGAGAATGAAGAGAAGCCATGCTTAGCCTTGTGTGAGATGGGGGAAGTGCTTAGCCCTATGCAGATAATGAGGGCAAGGATTAACCCTATGTGAATGAAGGTAATGTTTAGCCTTATGCAACAATGCTTAACCTCATGCAAAGAATAGAGACAGTGTTCAGTCTTATGCAAGGGAAGGCAGTGCTTAGCCTTATGCAATAATGGGGACAGTGCTTAGCCTCTTACAAAGAATGGAGACAATGCTTAGTCTCATGCAAGGAAAGGCAATGCTAAGCCTTATGCAATGGTGAGGGCAGTGTTTAGCCCTATGCAAGGAGTAGAGACAATGCTTAGTCTCATGCAAGGAAAAGCAGTGCTTAGCCTTATGCAATAATGGAGGCAGTGCTTATCCTCATGCAAGGAATGGAGACAATGCTTAGTCTCATGCAAGTAAAGGCAGTGCTTAGCCTTATGCAAAATGGAGGCAGTGCTTAGCCTCATGCAAGGAATGGAGGCAATGCTTAGTCTCATGCAAGGAAAGGCAATGCTTGGCCTTATGAAATTATGGAGGCAATGCTATAGCCCTATGCAAGGAGTGGATACAATGCTTAGTCTCATGCAGGGAAAGGCGGTGCTTAGCCTTATGCAGGAAGAGCAACGATTAAATGTGAGAGGGAAAAGTAATTCTTAGCTTGGCACGTTTGTGTTTTGCGACTTCTGTCAGTGTGAAGATAGTGATCTTGTTGTATGTATATATTTGCTTGCGGATGTGTTTGTTATGTCTCTCATGCCTATGCCCAAAGTAAAATCGTGAGTTTTGGAGGGGGGAAGTGGGTTCATGCCTTTGATTCTTCTCCTTGTATTGAGATCTTGTTTTAGTCATCATGGGTAACGTCTGGATACTACAGAAAAATGAAATTTTTGAAAAATATGCATTTCTGATAAATCATTTATATTGAAAAAATGTAGTTGTTCAAAATATGTGATGATACATTAAACAAATAATGTTCGAATCAGAGACTATGACACATTTTGAGACATTGCAACCTCCTCGACTTGGAATTTTAAGGACCCTCCTCAAAATTCTACCCCAGTTTATATGCATACTTCTGGCGATACATTTCTTGGTGATCTTTAACATAATAAGATCCGACAAACTTGGAATCTTGCCCCAGTTTCTAACCATAGTGGGGGAAGAAATCTTATTTTGATGTGACCAAACCCACAGGGCTGCCTACGTATTCCCTCTTAAACAGGAATCAGGTCAAGCGTAGTTCAGGTTACATCAAATAGAAAGTGCAAACATAATCTTAAACATAATATCTCTTGACTGCATCCGAGTTGATAGGTTTTGTCCATATCTCTCCATCCATTTCTGCAAGTATAAGTGCTCCTCCTGTCAGTACTCGGTGAACCATGTAAGGGCCTTACCAGTTGGGTGAGAATTTCCCCTTTGCTTCATCATGATGTGGGAAGCTTCGTTTCAGCACCAATTGCCCTGGTGTAAATTTCCTTGATCTAACCTTTTTGTTGAAAGCCCTTGCCATTCTGTTCTAGTAGAGTTGATCATGATACATTGCGTTTTTTCTCTTGCCATCAATGAGATCCAGTTGTTCATATCGGTTTCATATCTATTCCGTGTCACTGAGCTCGGCCTCTTGTATGATCCTTAATGAAGGAATCTCCACTTCGGCAAGGATAACGACTTCGATACCATAGACCAGTAAATAGGGGTTGCCCAAGTTGATGTACGAACTATGGTGCAGTATTCGAGTAAAGCAAACGGTAGCTTCTCGTGCCATTGTTAGTAGTTGTCCACCATTTTCCTTAATATCTTCTTGATTTTTTTGTGGGCGGCTTCGATGGCTCCATTCATTTGCGGCATGTATGTTGTAGAATTCTGATGCTTAACCTTGAATGTTTCACATATAGCTTTCATCAGGTCACTGTTGAGATTGGCAGTATTTTCAGTAATGATTGACTCAGGTACTTCAAATCGACAAACAATGCGATCCCGGACAAAATCTTCTACGACCTTCTTAGTCACAGCCTTATAGGACGCAGCTTCAACCCATTTTGTGAAGTAGTCAATAGCCACCAAAATGAACATGTGTACGTTTGAAGCAGCGGGTTCAATTGGTCCAATGACATCCATGCCACAAGTTGAGAAAGGCCAGGGTGAACTCGTTGCATTGAGTTTGTTGGGCGGCACTCGTATTATATTAGCATGTATCAGGCATTGGTGACACTTTTGAACATATTTGATGCAGTCTGTCTCCATAGTCATCCATAAATAACCTGCTCTTAATATCTTCTTGGCCAAAATGAAACCGTTCATGTGAGGTCCGCAAGTTCCGGCATGTATTTCTTAGAGCAATCTAGATGCTTCCTTGGTATCTACACATCGAAACAATCCCAAATCATGAGTACTTCTATACAGAATTCCTCCGCTTTGAAAGAAATGGTTGGCCAATCTTCGAAGCGTGCGCTTCTGAGTGTGTGTAGCATTCTCTGGGTATTCTCCATATTCCAAGTATTCGTTGATATCGTGGAACTATGGATTTTCGTCAAACTCTTCTTCAACATAAGCACAATAAGTTGGATACTTATGAATTCATATTAGGATAGGATTGATGAAATTCTTGTTTGGATATTGTATCTTAGAAGACATGGTGGCTAATGCATCTGCGAACTCATTTTGGATCCTTGGAACATGTTTGAATTCTATCTTTGTGAACCTCTTGATCAATTCTTGTACACAGTGCAAGTATGGAAATATTTTATTGTTCTTGGTAGCCTATTCTCCTAGTACCTGGTGTACCAATAGATCAAAATCTCTTATTACCAGCAACTCCTGAACATTCATGATGATGGCTAACTTGAGTCACAAGATGCAAGCCTCATATTCCGCCATATTGTTGGTGCACGGTAACTTGAGTTGTGCGGATACCGGGTAATGTTGACCAGTTTCTGATACTAAAAAATCTCGGATACCCACTCCTTTGAAGTTTGTTCCTCCGTCAAAGAACATCCTCCAACCATCGTATGCTTCAGTAATATCTTCTCCTACAAATGACACTTCCTCGTCGGGAAACTACATCTTTAATGGTTCGTATTCTCCGTCTACAGGATTCTCCGCTAAGTGATCAGCCAATGCTTGCCCCTTGACTGCCTTCTGAGTCATATAAATGATGTCGAACTCACTCAGCAATATCTGCCACTTTGCTAACTTACCCGTAGGTATGGTCTTCTGAAAGATGTATTTTAGTGGATCCATCCTTGATATGAAATATGTAGTGTACGCATAGAAATAATGTCTCAACTTATGGGCTATCCTTGTCAAAGTATAGCAGGTGTGTTCCAACATAGAATACCGGCCTCGTAAGGTGTGTACTTCTTGCTTAGATAATGTATCTCTTGCTCTTTCCTCCCAGTTTTGTCATGTTATCCCAGAACGCAGCCAAAGGCTCCATCTACCACGGACATATAAAGCAGCAGAGGTCTTCCTGGTTCTCGAGGGACCAACATGAGTGGTTTAGATAAATACTCCTTGATTTGTTCGAAGGCCTTCTAGCATTCTTTAGTCCAGCTTGTCGTAGAATCTTTCCTTAGCATCTTGAAGATTGGCTCACATATCACCGTTGATTGTGCTATCAAAACGGCTGATATAATTGAGGCATCCTAGAAAACTCATCACATCCTTCTTATTCTTTGGCGGTGCCAAGTCCTGGATAGCTTTGATTTTTGACGGGTCTATCTCAATACCTCGGCGGCTGACAATGAAACCTAGAAACTTTGCAGCAGGGACTCCAAAGGCATATTTTGAAGGGTTCAACTTCAAATTGTATTTTCGAAGTCAGTCGAAAAACTTTTTCAGGTCTGCTATGCGATCCAAACTCTTTTTGGATTTGATGATAACATCATCCACGTACACCTCTATTTCCTTGTGTATCATGTAGTGGAAGATAGTCGTCATGGCCTTCATGTAGGTGGCCCCAGCATTCTTCAAACCAAACGACGTCATTTTGTAATAACATATTCCCCATGGTGTAATAAAGGCTATCTTTTCGGCATCCTCTTCGTCCATCCAAATATGGTGATATCCTGCGAAGCAATCAACAAAGGATTGGAGTTCATGCATGGCACAGTTGTCGATCAGTATGTGTATGTTGGGCAACGGGAAATCATCCTTAGGACTTTCTCTATTCAGATCTCGGTAATCAACATATACTCGGACTTTCCCATCCTTCTTCAGAACGGGCACAATGTTGCCTAACCAGGTCGGGTATTCGACCACTCGAAGAACCTTGGCTTTAATTTGTTTGGTAACCTCCTCATTTATCTTTAGACTCATATTTGGCTTGAACTTTCTAAGCTTCTGCTTTACCGGTGGACACATGGGGTTGGTAGGTAGCTTGTGAGGTACTATGGATGTGCTTAACCCAGTCATGTCGTCGTAAGACCATGCAAAAATATCCTCATATTCCCTTAGAAACCTGGCATACTCCTCCTTCTGATGGCGACAGATGAATGCTAATGCAAGTTTCTTTGACTGTTTCAGAACCCCCTAAGTTAACTGCCTCATTTTCCTCCGAGTTGGACTTTGTTTTTCAAAATTCTCTACTTCTTTGACAATTTTCTTAGGTATTATGTCATCTTCCAAATCCTCCAAATCATTTTTCCTTATGTTGCATTGTCTCATTACATGTCACAGTCATAGGTTCATCAGGATATGTAATAATTACGCTGAAAAGAATGTAGAAAGATAATAATAAATAAATGAAAAGCAATAATGCATTAATAAAGCTTAAAATTGTCAACAAGTACGACTCGATGGACCGAGTAATTATTTCAAAACAGAATACTGAAAATATCTTAACTGCTCAAAATAATTTTAAAATAAATCATGCTAATTCTGCCAAGGCTACCCAGGTACTAGGCGAGTCTGGGACGGTGCAGTGGTCCAGTTCTTGAAAACAACTCCTTCTCCCACTGTTTGAATGGTAAGGTCTTCCTCCTCCTCCTCCTCCTCCTCCACAAGTAAACTGCAGTCCATGTCTTCCTCGTCCAGAAACAGCTTCCCCATACCAGCCAAAATCTCATCTTCCTCAGATCCCCATATCATGTCAGCTTGGCGGAATGTCTGGTGCAAAGATGGTATGGGTTGTTCCAACAGATAGTAATTGGTGTGCCATGGCGATATCCAACCTTGCACGGTATATTCATACCCGATTCCAAAGGTCGTGCCGTGATACTGTGGTTGTATGGCTTCTGTGATCCCCTAAAGATTACGGCCAAGACCCTTGCCTTGCTCATATCATATCCATAACAATATGACTTCTATCTTATTGATCCACTATCGATCCTTTTCAATTGCGTGCACCCGCTCAATGCGGTGATATGTTTCTCCGCCCAATTTTCTCTTATATTCGATGACTGGAATAGTCTGGTTGGTGTAGATAGGGTTGCTTCCGTCTCCGTGAATGATCACTTCCTGATGATTTCGCTTGAAATTCACAGCCTGGTGCAGAGTAGAAGCCACTAACCTAGCTACATGTATCCATGGTCGTCCCAATAACAGATTGTAAGTAGCAGATATGTATAGCACTTGGAATTCGACATCAAACCAAGTCGGACCCATTTGTAAATCAAGGTTGGTTTCTCTGATAGTGGCTCTCTGAGATCTATCGAACGATTTCACATTCATGCTTATCATCCGTATCTCATGTAGGTCTTTACCTAATCTTTTTAGAGTGGTCAACGGGCATATGTTCAGGCTTGAACCTCCATCTATTAGGACCCTAGAAATAAACTTATCCTCAAATTGCACAGTGATATGCAACGCTTTATTATGACTCAACCCTTATGGAGGTACTCATCCTCGTGGAAAGTAATTTTGTGACTCTCCAGTACATGTATAACCATGTTAGCCATCTCTCCACTAGTGATGTCGGCGGGTACATAAGCTTCACTTAACACTTTCATCAAGGAACTCTTATGTGCGTCTGAATTTTGCAACAGTGATAAAATGGATATCTGGGAGGGAGTCTTGTTCAAGTGGTCAATAACAGAATATTCCCTTGCTTGTACCTTCCTCCAAAGATCGTCAGTACCTATCTCAATGACAGGTAGCTTAGATGCATCTTCTTTGCTCGTTCCTCCCAAATTTTCAGGTGTGTAAACTCTGCCAGTTCTAGTCATACCTTGCGCGACACCTGTCTCTTCCATCTTGGCTTTTCCCTTTCTTCTCGCCTTCGTAACATAATCCTATGGGACGGCATCAGACTTGTAAGATGGTGTGGTAGCTACCATTACAGTGAAAGGTGTAGCTACCTCGACCTCAAATGGTGCCTAGGTTTGTACCACAATTGATGTGTGGGTGACTTTAGATGTTTTAGGAGTATCTCCCTCTCGAATGAGTCTGATGGATCCTTTCTGATCCCATTCCTTGTTAGTTTCTATCACGTTCACTCCCTTACCCCTATGATCTGAGAGACGGTTATTGCGGACATTCGGTGCGGCTTCCATTGCTTGTATAACCTTAGTGTCGATCAGTGTATGAATCTTGTCTTTTAACATGCGGCATTCCTCAATGGTATGACCCTTCATGCCTAAATGATAGGCACATGTTTTGTTGGGGTTAACCCACTGGGAAGGGTTCTCAACAGCAACAACATGAATAGGGGTGACGTAACCAGTGGCCTTTAGTCTCTCATACAGTTAGGCTATGGGTTCAGCGATTGGGTTGTATTTTTTGGGAGGTCTACAGTCAAAATTTGTTCATGGATTTGGGTAGTTTTGGGTATTATATGTATGGTAATATGCAGGTTGAGTGTTGTAGGTATGGTAGGTGGCGGCAGGGTATTGGTATTTTAAAGGTAGGGTTGGTATGTGGGTAGAGGTGTTTGGTATGTGAGGGGAGACTTGGGGCCATGGGCTACCATCACAGCACCCACTTCTTTCTTCTTTGAGATACCTTCTGATTGCAAGGCTTTATTTGTGGCTTGCAGCACCTCAAAATTAGTCACCATCCCACTCTTGATTCCTTCTTCTATCCTCTCTCCTAACTTGATGATGTCTGAGAACTTGTGATTCTCGATGACCATCAACTGTTCATAATAATGCGGATCTTGAGCTCTAACAAAGAACTTGTTCATTTGTTCTTCTTCAAGTGTTGGCCTTACCTTTGCGGCCTCTGATCTCTAACGAGTAGCATACTCGCAAAAGGTTTCTGTCGGCTTCTTCTTAAGGTTTTGAATATAGAAAATGTCTGGCGCGTTCTCTGTATTGAACCCGAATCTGTCCATAAACTCTGATGCCATACTTACCCAATTTGCCCACTTCTTGGGTTTTGACTGATATACCAAGAAAAAGCATCTCCTATAAGGTTTCGCATGAATAGTTTCATGCGGATTTGTTCATTCTTACCCACTCCTATGAGCTTGTTGTAGTAGGTTCTCAGATGCACCTTCGGATCACCAGTGTCATCAAACATCTCAAACTTGGGAGGTTTGTAACCCTCCAGCAGTTCTATATCTGGCTGGATACTCAAATCTTCATAGTTTAAACCTTCGATACTCTGGACTCTCCCTGTAAGTTTCTTGAGTTCATCTGCCATGTTTTGAATGAGCAGGTCCTTCTCAGTTGGCTCAGGTATGTATAGGGTTTGCTGCGGGGTATGGGATAAGGTTTTCACATATATCGGATTTCTTTGATGAGTTCCTGGAACTTGGGTATATGGGTGATTGTTGGTTGGGTATTGGGGATCGGTAGTAGGTTGTGGTGCATTTTGGGGAGTGTGATAAGTAGTGGTTTGTGGGTATTGAGTTGGGTGATGGTGGTAAAGTTGAGGGGTTTGCACTGGTGGTGGGTTAAGATTTTGGGGAGGCGCGGGATTATGATACTGGTGCGGTGCGGGAGGACTCAGAGCTATGGGTGGTGGATTCTATTTTTGTGTGTTTTGTGGTGGCGTTTGGTTTTGAGTGGTTGGGTTTTACTGGTTGATGTCGGGAACATTGAGAGTAAGGGAAAGGTTTGCCAGATTTCAGACTTGTTCAAGCTCACCCTGTAGCTCCAGGATTTTTAGCTCCAAACATAACACCAACTCATTCTGTCCTGGAGTGCTTCTACCATCTGAAGTTTCTACAGTTTCTGCCATAATAGCATTATCTTTTCGTATACCACTTAAATCATCCATCTTCCCTTTTCCCTTGCCTTTTCTTTTTGGGTCGTTAGGTGGTGGAGGAGGTGGAGGACCTCTGGATCTAGTGTGGTATATTGATGATGCTAGTATGCATGAACCAACCTTACGGAATGGGAATAAATAAAAGAAATAAAAATAAAAAGGTAACCAATTCAGTAAGGCGAAGTAAAAGAGTGTTTGCAATATTTAAACATGTTTCACAAAAGTCATGTAATAATTCGCGTCCTAATTTGGGGACCTTATTGTATCTGAGGTAGGCCTAAGAGACACATAGACTTGGAGAAAATTGATGCCAACGTTTGCTTCATTTCATTAATGCGAAAATAAGCCAAAACAATCTTTTACTAAATCGACAATAATAATAATAATAAAATCACTAATGGCATTAGTCCTTATTACATCGAAATCTAATCTAAACTAGAAAGCAGTAAAGAACATCTCTCCTAATCTACTTGGTCCCTGAAGGACCTTCTCCATGCTTGGCACTCTTGACCCCATCAATCATGTTTCCCAGATCGTGCATTTCCAGTAATAAGTAAGCCTTTGCCAGCTTTCCTCCTTCATCGTCGTCCATGCCTTGATAATCCCAAAGTCTCTTTCTCATATTCCCTTCTATCTCCATTGGTCCTTGCTCCAAGTAATGAAGCAAAAGGGAAATAGGGATCAGAGAGTCATGATATAGCAGTCTTAGACAAGATGAAAGAAGCGAGGAGAGGGCGTACATGTCATAGCAATTTAGACAAATAAAGGAAAATAAGGGAAGGGATGTGCATGTCATAGCAATTTAGACAAATAAAGGAAAATAAGGGAAGGGATGTGCATGTCATAGCAATTTAGACAAATATAAAAAAAAATAAGGGAACTAATCCACATAAGTCAATTTCGTTATGGTAAGAGCCTAAATATATCCCCAGCAGAGTCATCATGTTGTTGCGCCCCATTTTCTCGCGAAAGCGGGTTTCGACGTGTGACAACTCTTTTAAATGGGTATTAAAAGAGAAGAGTCGTCACCTAACGGTTTAAGGTGCGTTAGGGCACCTATATGCAAATAACTCTATTTTGACTAGTCAACGCCACCAAAGATCGGGTAAGGGCTCAAATTACCTCAAAGATAAGGTGTTAGGCATTCTTCGAGGTCCACAACTGTGGTTCCCGACCGAAGTTTAAACTATGTAGATTAGAGAATTAAGCTAGGTGATCAAATAAGCAAAGAAAGATGTGGAAGTTGAAAACTCTATTATAACATAAGAATTAACTATATGGCTAATTGATACAAGTCATAAATAATCACAAGGAGTACAAATGACTAAATGCAGACAACAAGCATATAAATAAAAGGGGGGAGGTACTAAGTTTTTTAGCCTAAAGGATCACCCTGTGCAACATAAATAATATTTTGCAACTCTTTTGAGGTAGGGGTTGTTCATATTATTCAGCGGGCACAGACTATCATCTCCTTCTACCCAATTACTATGTTGAAGTTATTACTTAAAGGCGCTCTAATTCAATTATTTATCGTACCCTATGCGTGCATTACCCGTCCCATGCCCATGGCCCAGGAGGCTTTGGACCTGCTATTTGGGTGGTTCTAGACTTTACTTAAGGTGCTCAAAATGATAAAGACTAGGCGACATTCAAAATAGATAGGATTGCATATAATAACAATAAAGAGCTCAAGTTAGCCTCCACGCATAAGCACGAAAGCACGCGATCAGATTTATGCAGTAGACGATTTCAGAATTAAGACGTATTTGGCTTGTTAAATTCTATAGGGTTTCTATGTGATTCTGATTAATATTATCCAGGCAGTACTGGAGCGGATAGGCAGGTTAAAGCATCGCAAGTCCTATAGGCATGATTTCTAATTATTTACGCGACAAAGTAGTGAAGCGATACGAATTATCAGATTACTAGTGTTGATTATATAAGCATGCTTCTTAGGCAGATGACAGTATCCTATAGGCATAGTTTCTAACAGTTAAAATATAAGGCACTCAAGTCACTTGAAAACATAGGATTAGCAGCGTCAATAAACATCCTATAGGCAGGATTTCTAACAATTGACAATTAGACTTGATTTTATAACACTTTATCCATATAGGCATGTCATCTAAGTGAGGCAGTACAAAAGTAACATAAAGTAGTTGATCAATTATTAAACCTTATAGTTATGATATCTAGATTGGCAAAGAGATTGTATTATTGTATCCTATAAGCATACTATCTAAAAGCGTTGAGCAGTAGCGTGATTCCTATAGGCATGATCCCTATCAATGTGCGACACACACTAAACGAAACAACAAATAATGCATGTTGGACGT
The DNA here is from genome assembly GCF_000715075.1 of Nicotiana tabacum. Lineage (NCBI taxonomy): Eukaryota > Viridiplantae > Streptophyta > Magnoliopsida > Solanales > Solanaceae > Nicotiana > Nicotiana tabacum. The sequence continues at coordinate 45,468,308 of NC_134093.1, read as the reverse complement.
AATAGCAAATAGAACATATGGACCCTATAGGCATGTTTTCTACCCTTTCATGCAAGTATTAGAATACCCTAGCCCCTTTTTATTAATCTACCCATCATTCGTTATTACAGAGTTAGTACAGACCATATTGAATGATTACAGGCCCAAATACGAATATAGAATAATCCAGTAATACATTTGGGCCTTCAAACAGGGTTAGGACTTCATATGGACTGCAGGTCCAAACTCCAGATGCGGACAACGCATTTCAAACTTCAGTACCACAGCAGGTTCAACATACCAGGCCCAAACGAATAACTTACTTACCTAAATGGATACCAAATTCATCCATACATGTGACAAAGTGCATATTGGAATTGACTAAACAACTTAAACACTTAGTTCTTAAAGTTGTAGCTAACGACATCTCTAGCCAAGATATATAAACAGGATCAAGCTAGATTGAAAGGCACACATAAGACAAGTTTATGCTTGTAATTCTATAAACAAAGTTTAAGAGTGACATGATTAACCACCATAGGATAGTAACCATTCCAAAGAGTTTCAAAATGAAGCATTATTCAGAATCAACCTAGAGAACCTTAGATGAGAGTCTAGCAGAATCAGACAAGAAACAAGCAAAGCACCACCTTCACATGAAGGTGTCTATCATGAAAAGCCTAATGAAAGGAAGAGCATAACAGAATAGGTTCATGATCAAGCAATTACTTAATGGAGGAGGGGAAAAACTTTAGCATGATGAACATTAGTCACAATATAAGAGACATATCAAGCTTCAACGGGAAGAGAAGCAAGCATTAAGTCTAATACTATTTGGCCATGTGTAGTGAAAGAAGGTCATCCATAAGGTTTATTCCTAAGGTCTTAACTGGTACTAAGGAATGCAAGGTTGAGCAAGTCAACAAACACACAATGATAACATGTCCTGATGAACAGCAGGACCAGAAGAGTAACAAGTTAAGCATGAATTCAATTACTTCCTAAGCATGAATTTGGTTGGCATAATAATCCAGAACAGGGCAAAAGGGAAAACTTGGGATTGACAACAAACATCAGCATAACATAATAGACTAAACAGGTTTAGTAAGAGCCAGAATTCATAATAGGCAAAGACACATTAAGAACTAGATTGTCACATAAAGGCTAGATATTGCATCTCACCTTATAGACTATAAGTAGTATTAAACAACACAGGATTGAACTAAGCATGGAACACATATTAAGCTCAAAATTGACTGACACTATAGTTAGGAATTGGTCATAGTATAATATCAGATACATTAGAACACATGAGTCGATCTATCACAAGGATGCAGAATAAAGTAAGGGGGATAAACTCAGGAAGAGTAGCAGGTGATAATTATTCAAACACACACATTAGTTTAAACATGCTTAAGAGAGCCAGAATCAAGATTAAAAATTAAGCAAGTTCAGATACTAGAGAAGTATAGAGCCTCAAGAATAACTTCAGAGCAGACAAGGATACGAATGATAGCATGTTGATTCACAAAAGCTTTAGGGACATAGATATACAAAGCAGGAACTCAATCGAAAAGAGAATGAAATTGCAAGGGCCAAAGGTACTTTACCCGTTACTAATTGACAAACAAGTAGACAAGAAGAACAATTTTAGCAATATCCCAAATGTCAGTAGCAAGACGAATAGTAGAACCCAGGAATCTCAGTGCATCAGAGTTTCCAAGGGTTTCGAATGAACCCCGGGCAGTGCTCACACTGAGAAAGGTCTGATAATCGAATTCTGGTGACCTTGGCTTTCAGCCGGCCAAAAGACAGTAGTATAAGACAAGTGAGAATGAGAGAATAATGGTAATTTTAGTGATTGAGGTCCCTTTTTAGGGGTTTGGGGAAAGGGTTTATATAGTGTTCAAATTAAGCAGACAAACATGGAAAATTATCAATCAAACACAAAAAAGGAAAGAATATATCGCACGCAATCAAAAACGGCAAAGGAGAAGGAGATTCTCAAACCCTAGTTAGGTCCAGACATATGAAAATCGAACCGAGAATCAAGGATCCTTCCTTGTATGATGAATATAGACGAGACGTCATCCATATCCCACAGAATCAGAGTCGACCAAGCCAGATCTCGGAAGATAGTTCTTGCCAAAAATAATGCAAGAACTTAAGTAACACCACAAGCGTGTATACATCATCGTAGTACTTCAAAATAGGTAAGTAAATCATGGATTGACTCCATGTTTAGGTTGGAATCGGAGAGAATCCGAGGCGGCTACTAGGGTTTCTTTCAGAGACTAGAGAACATTCAAGAGGCTTTGGGGGCGGCTGTTAGGTGGGGAATGGTCTTTAGGGTTAGGGGTTTGGTGGATTAGAAAAGGGAAGATGGTTTGTGGGCCGTTGATCTCTGAGATTAACGGCCAAGATTAAAAGAAAAAGTGGGGCGGGTAATTGAGACGGGTTCCGAGCGGGTTTGTCAAGGGTCATTTGGTTTGGGCTTCTGAAGCTTAATTGGGATGGGCTAAATATCTTGGGCCAAATCTGATCCAAAATTAGCCCTATGTTGGAGCTATAAATTAAATATACGAAATACATTAAAAATAGATTATAAAAAGACTAGTAAATAATAAAAAATATTATTTATGCAGTAAAATACTTGAAAATAATAGCTTAACATTATAAAAATATAAGAAATATTAGTTTAGCATAAATAATATAATAAGTAGAATTATGTATAGAATATAGGCTGTTATTATAACTAGTGTAGATGGAATGGATAAAATGCAAATATAATTATGTACAAGATAAGATAAAATATTATAAAATGCATGTGAGTAAAAAATGATAAATGTGAATGATTAAATCACCCTAAAATAATTTAAAGAGATAATTAATAAATATTTTAAAAAATTGAATGAGAGAAAATTAATTTTAAAGCTTTAAAAATTATTTAAAAATATAGAAAATACTTATATGACTCTTTTAAATTGGGTAATAATGCAAAAATGATATTTTAAAAGTATATAGGATATCTATAAAATATGAGGGCAAAATTGGGTATCAACACCACTTATCTACGGAAGGCATAGCAATCAATCTGCGTAGAAGATTTGTGGAGAATAATCAATCAAGTCCATCAAGGAAGCAACGGCTATCACGCCAATCTTCAGGGACCAAGTATGAAAGTTACCCTTGGGTTGCCCATCATCTAAGGATCTGTCATACCGAGAAGACTGGCATTCAAATCACATATATACAATAATAGGTTGAACCATTTACCAATATCTTTGTTCTAATCCGAACAAGTATTGTAGTCTATTCTAGATTTACTGTGTAACTAGGGAGAGAAGAAAGAGATAAAAGAATCGATGGTGAGGCATTGTATCAAAATCAAGAAAAGAACATACATAGTGAAGAAATTGTTGGTGTATTACAACATCAACACACTTGTACCAAAGATTTCAAATACTTAGAAGAGAACTCTCTTGCAACCCAAGGGAACTGGAGTAGGATTCACATTGAATCTAAACCAGTATAAAACATCTGGTGTCATTTACTTTATGGACTTACTTTACATCTACCTCGCATAAAGGATTCAGTCGACTAACATTAAAATAATCAACTCCCTAGTGAAAGAAAAGAAAGAATTACAATCCCCCCCCCCCCACTTTTATTAAGTATTCTTTGACAAAATTCAGAATGTTTAGAGGCTTTGGAGCGAGTTAAAGTGGTGTTTGAAGGTTGGAGATTTTCCAGATTAAGGTAAGTATCTTGGTTAACCTCAACTTACGAGATTTTTTCCTAAAATAGACTTATTTGTCAAGTGCTACATATTTTGGGTAGCGTATATGCAATGTGACAAGCATATATGCAGATACTATATGCTTTCCTTATCGGGATAATTTAGGTACTTCATGTCTTATATGCTTTATGTGATCTCTTCTTGTTAAGTGACTTCTTTAGAATCTTCTCCATGATAGTATCATGTTATATGCATCCCTTTACATGCTAACATTATATATTGTATGTATGTCGAATTACATGCTTTGTTGGCAGTCATGCATAGTACATATGCATCTTCATCTCCATATGAGACACGTTAGGGAGCCTACTTTTGGAGCTTGATTGGAGACTTGATGGTGAGCTACTTTTTTAGTTACACAGTTCGTTGGAGCCACCTTCTCTTATCTAGTCATTACTGCTTCTTTTATTGAGATGGTGTTTGTACTATATTACAAACAGTTGCTTTATTATTCGTAATAGTCGGCCATGGCGTCTTATTACTAGTTCTTAGGGGATTTGTGTCAGTATTTTCGTATTGTATCAGACTTATGATCATATATCCACATTGTTATTAGACTCCATTTATAATATTTCCATATTATATTAGACTTATGATCATCTATCTATGTTGTTATTAGACTTCAATTATAATTCTTGGTTAGTATTACAGAAATTGGTTATAATGGTTATGTGATTTGCATAGCCGGCGGTGTTAGGTACCATCATAACATTGGTGGGATTTGGATTGTAACATTTGGCTTGTACCTGTATGCTATTGTCTTACCTGCTTCTTACTATTATATTGCTATATATTGTTGTTATTTTCTTTCCTACATTAATTTTATGACTTGCTTCGAGGGGTAAGATGGAGGAGCGGTTCGATGATCTCACTAGGCATAAACTCACTGAATTCACTCGTTGTTGTCTGCATATCCTACTAGTAGCGGCACTGTAGGACCACACTGATCCTAGATCATTTGAGACAGCTTTAATTTAATACTTGTTTACCCTAAAAATTGAGTAACAATTAAACTTATATTATAGTTTTAAGGATATGTGATTTAACCCAGTATCATTTGATAAACAGCGCATTAAATAGATAAATTGGATAATAAAATAAATCAAACCGGTCTGCAAAAAATGCCTCGACCTTGATTCGAGATAGTCTCGAGGTTAGTTAATAAGAACAGTAGAGGATGGAACAAAAAGCGATGAACAGTGATGAACAGTAAGTAAAACAAAGAAAATTGCGTATATGTATATTCTTATCAGTGAATAATGATTATTCTGCTTACAAGTGAATGGGATCCCTCTTTATATAATAGAGGAATCCTAAATAAGGTACAACTCTAATAACGGAAGTAGATCCCATAATTGGCACTAATAACTGCTTTGATTTGATATGTTCCAGAATTTCCACTGTGATCTTCGACCGGTTACTGATATCTCGCTATTCCATTATTACGCCTTACTCGATGTCAGTCATGCTTGATCTCGATTGTTGATGGCCTCGATCTCCATGCTTGATGTTCTATCTTCGAGCTCGAGCCCGATCTATTATGAGTTTACCCTTGGGGCAACTCCCCTGCCAATTTCGACCGTATACAGATAGTCCCCACATTTTGTGGAGTGTAACGAGAAGAAATGAATTTGAATACCTCGATCAATTATGACGTCAACATCGTGACGTAAGTGATAGAAGCGATTGAAGCATCGTGTTTGCACAGTTCCCAAGGTCATTAATTAGCGCCAGTTGATGGTCGGCCACCAGTGCTTTCAAACCATCAAAGTGGCTATTATAAATAGACCACCTTCATAATCTTCTCAAAATTTACTTTCAAACTTTTTCTAATCTTCAAAAGCTCTTCTATTCTCTTCAAGTTCATCAACTTTGCCGGTTTTCGTTTGCCAATCTCTTATTAAAACACAAATTCCGCCTTCTTCTTCCTTAAACCTCATATAGCAATGGAAAAAATATCAAAGGTCGTTCATCAAGAGGAAAAGGCCTCCTCATCACGGCCGGCCGGTGACAAAACACCGGTGGAGCCACGTATCGAAGAGTGCATCCCCGGGCCATGTGAACTTACTTCCGACTTTAAAGTCAAAAAACCCTTTTCGGTTTCCGGCCGATGCGAGCCCATGTCTAGATACATTTGCTCGAGATCGCCAATTTTTTCTCCTTTTGTTTTTTGTGTAAGACCCTGTGTGGTCTTTGTAAATACTTTGCATATATGAAAGATTCCTTTTCTTTCTATTTCGTCTCCGATTTATGATTTATGATAAATTCTGTTTTGCCTTTGCCTTGTGAAAACTTTGTTGCAATCGGGTTGTTGTAGCCTCTATAATCAAGTGAGAAATAGCTCGAACTCAGAGTAGAATAAACCCTTAGGTTTTTTAGTTAAGCGAGGGCGAGTCCCCGAGCTCAACAATATGTTCGGGATTTTGATTTCGGATGGCTTGATCGAAGCCGTAATTGTACTTGTTTTATAGCCGAGTTCGAGTAAATTTCGAACTCACAGTAACATACCCCTTAAGATTTTATATCAAATAATTATGAATCCTCGAGCAATATTCAAGTCAGTTTTATTTAAGCTCGGAATAGTGGAACCCTTAGGTCTGAATTGAGTGAGAACAAAATCTTGAACTCTAAGTGTATTGGCCTTTAGGCTCTTTAGATTGGGCCGATATGGCCTCTAAAAGATGGCTATTTTTTCCCTTTTTCGGCTTAGAAGACTTAGTAAAAAATTTATTTATGCCTTAACACGTATTCTTTACCCATTGGGTTTTTTGAGGGTTCGATGTCGATTGAAACCCCTTTGCTTTTTGTACCGTAGCACATTTGTGTTAAGATAATTTGATACCTCTTAAGGTTTTTCGATGGCTGATTTTGTTGAAGCCATTTTGATTACTTGTCGAGGGTAGCCTTTTTTAACCGGTTTTTCAAAGAATTCGAAGGCCTATTTTTATTGCGGGATTCGGACGTCTCCGAGCCGCCTTAATTTTCCTGTAGCCTTTGGGTATACCTCTTGGGCTTATTTCCCAATAATACTTCGAACATGTTCGAAGTGTTAGTCCCCGAGAATTATGGCCTTGGCCTATAGATCGAGGGGTACTTCTTTGAGGTCTTATGAATTTGATTTTAGATTACTCGAATATTTCGATCGTCGGCGGCAGTCCCCGAGTGTGCGAGGTATATTTGCACTTGGCCCTTGAGCCATTTCTCACAAAATCATAAGTATGGAGCTTGTATAGTAGAAAATTTTCTTTGAGACACAAGATGTTTGATATAGAAAGAATGCTTCTTTGTATAATTTATACATGCGTACATGTTTTGCCATCGGGGCTCGACTAATCTATATGGACACGGTTCATTCGACTGTTTGGCCCATTACAAAGTTTCCCTATTGAGACCCTTTGACACCAAGTATTTTCCTCGAAAGTGTAACATCCGAGGATGATGCCTCCCAGTATTCAAGGTTGATTGTAAAGAAGCCTTGGATACTGTTAAATTGTTCTCAGGTAGCACATAATTGTTGCCTCGTTAAAAACCTCGCCGAAAAAAACCACTTGGTACAAAAACCGATTTAAGGGAAAAAGAATGTAACGCGTGCTTTAAAACCTGAGGTCTCGATGTCTTCGATCGAACACCTTAGCAATAATACCGTTTGAGAAGCGATATGTTCCAATCATTTGGCAATTGTTCATCGTCCATCGTGTCGAGCTTATAAGATCCCTTTCCGACGATGTCGAGGACTTAGTAGGGTCCCTCCCAATTTGGCCGAGCTTTCCTTCATTAGGATCTCGAGTGTTGATAGTGACTTTCCTCAAGACTAAATCCCCAACTCTGAAGTGATGAAGGTTGGTTCTCCTATTGTAGTATCTTTCGATTCGTTGCTTTTGTGCAGCCATTCAAACGAGTGTGGCTTCTCGTTTTTTATCCAATAATTCGAGGCTAGTATTCATAGCCTCGTGATTTAATTCTTCTATTGTATGTCGAAACCTAGCATTGGGTTCCCCGACTTCAACTGGAATCAAGGCTTCGGAGCCATATACTAAGGAGAACGGGGTTGCCCCCGTACTGGACTTTGATGTTGTTCGATATGCCCAAAGGACTTCAGGTAGAATTTCTCTCCATTTCCCCTTAGCGACATTCAACCTTTTCATTAGGTTTTGAATGATAGTATTTTTCGTCGATTCGGCCTGTCCGTTACCACTAGGGTGATATGGCATTGATAATATCCTTTTTATTTTGTGGTATTAGAGGAATATCATCACTTTGCTGCCGATAAATTATTTTGCATTGTCACACACTATTTCAGCAAGTATCCCAAATCGACATACGATGTGATCCCAGATAAAGTCTATAACCTCTTTCTCTCTCACTTTCTCGAACGCCTGTGCTTCAACCTATTTAGAGAAATAGTCAGTCATAAATAAAATGAACTTAGCTTTACCGGGGGCCGATGGTAGAGGGCCGACGATATTCATCCCCTATTTCATGAATGGCCATGGGGATAGGACTGAATAAAGTTGTTCTCCGGGCTGATGGATCATCGGTGCAAACCTTTGACATTTATCACATTTTCGAACAAACTCCTTAGTGTCTTTTTCCATGCTATCCCAGTAGTATCCTGCTCTAATGATTTTGTGAATCAGTGATTCGGCGCCGGAGTGGTTCCCACAAGTGCCTTCATGGACCTCTCGTAGAACATAATCGGTGTTTCCTGGTCCTAAGCATGCTGCCAATGGTCCATCGAATGTTTTTCTATATAATGTCCCATCTTCAGCCAATGTGAATCGAGCAGTTTTGGTTCGTAGGGCCCTCGACTCTTTAGGGTCCGATGGTAGCTTTCCGTTCTTCAAGTATTCAATATATTTATTCCTCCAATCCCAGGTTAAGCTTGTAGAGTTTATCTCGGCATGACCTTCCTCGATCACGGATCTCGAGAGTTGAACGACATTCCCCGAGCTGATCTCATCTTCCTCGACCGATGACCGCAAATTTGCAAGTGCATCGACCTCACTATTTTTTTCTCGAGGTAAATGTTGTAAAGTACATTCCTTGAAACGGTGCAAGGTTACCTGCAGGTTGTCGAAATACCTTTGCACTCTATCCTCTCAAATTTCGAAGTTTTTGTTTACTTGGTTCACCACCGGTAAAGAGTCACACATGGCTTTAATGACTTCTGCTCCCAAGCTTTTAGCTAGCTCGAGACCTGCAATCATGGCCTCCTACTCGGCCTCATTGTTAGTCAACCTAGAAGTTTTGATAGATTGCCTAATAGTGCTACCCGTGGGCGGCTTCAAAACGATGCCTAGCTCGGACCCCTTCACATTCGAAGCACCGTCTGTGAAAAAGGTCCACACCCCCGATGATGTACCAGATTTTAACAAGAGTTCCTTTTCAACTTCGGGTACGAGGGTTGGCATGAAATCGGCCACAAAGTCCGCTAAAATTTGAGACTTGATGGTCCTCCGGGGTTAATATTCGATATCATACCCACTAAGTTCGACGACCCATTTGGCCAATTGGACCAATAGTATGGGCTTGTGCAAAATATTACGAAGTGGGTAAGTGGTTAATACGCATATGAGGTGATATTGAAAGTATGGTTTTAACTTTCTAGAGGAGCTTAACAGTGCAAGTGCCAATTTCTATAAGTGTGAATATCTAGTTTTTGCTTCTCCTAAGGTTCGACTTACATAATAAATGAGAAATTGCGTACCTTGCTCTTCTCGAACTAGGACACCACTTACCGCGATTTTCGATACTGCCAAGCACAAGTAAAGTTTCTCATCTGCCTTTGGAGTGTGAAGCAGTGGTGGGCTCGATAGGTATCGCTTCAATTCCTCCTGTTACGCCCCGCAATATTATATTACAACGATGTTACACCCTGTAGTATTATACGTGAAATTGTCGTAAGATAATTGACCTCAGTTTAAGGACAAGATTATTTGGAGATTATAAGCATTATGCTATTCCAAACAAGTGAGGAGTAAATTCGTGAAGGTGAGAGGATAAGGAAATTGAAGAAAATAAATTTTCGTCGAAGTTTGACATTTTGGGATAAAATGTGGCCCGTTAATTAGAAGTTGTGGATAATTATTTTGAGATTTGGATAATTATTGAGGGGGAAACTATCCACGTGGGGGGGTATGGAAGTGTGGCAACAAATTGCCAACTAATCAAGCCTAAGGAGGTGGTGGCACAAAATAAATCAAACTTGAATATTGGACTCATTGTTGCTGGACCAACTATTGGGAATAAATATATTTTTGTTATAAAATAAAGACTATAAAAGTAAATAAACTGAAGGCAAGTATAGAGGGAGATTGATATTTTATTCAACTTTCAAAGTTCATATCCATAATGAACTGAAAGCTCCTCTATTTATATAAGAAAGGAAGCAGCTGCAAGGCTTTTCTTTAGCTGCTTGTAAGATGTCTGCATGAGTTGCTTGCAACCTGCCTGTTTAATAAGAAGTTGCTGCAAATCATTTCATTGAGCTACTTGCAACCTGCCTGCATCAGCTGCTTGTAGATAAACTTCAACAAAGTACTAAATGGATAATCTTCTTCGGGAAGATTATCTGTAGCGGAGTAATAAATGAACATCCACAATATAATTATTTTCATAATACTCCCCCTTGGATGTTCATTAAAAGATAATGTGTCTCATTAAAACCTTACTAAAAAAAACCTGTGGGAAAAAATCCTAGTGAAGGAAAAAGAGTACACATATTTAGTAATACGCATTGCTAGCTACCTCATTAAAAACCTTATAAGGAAAACCCTGTGGGAAAAAACCTTAGTAAGGAAAAAAGAGTACATCACGTATTTTACTCCCCCTGATGAAAACCTTGTTTCAAATATTTAAGTTTCCGCATTCCAATCTTGTATACCATCTTCTCAAAAGTTGAAGTTTGTAAAGATTTAGTGAATAAATCTGTCGGATTGTCACTTGAACGAATTTGTTGCACATCAATGTCACCATTTTTCTGAAGATCGTGTGTGTAGAATAATTCTGGTGAAATGTGCTTCGTTCTATCTCCTTTTATAAATCCTCCCTTCATTTGGGCTATGCATGCAGCATTGTCTTCGTATAAAATTGTGGGTTTTTTATCACTTTCCAAACCACATTTTTCTCGAATGAAATGAATCATTGATCTCAACCATATGCACTCCCTACTTGCTTCATGAATAGCTATTATCTCGGCATGATTTAAAGAAGTAGCAACAATATATTGCTTTGTGGAGCGCCATGATAAGATAGTACCTCCACATGTAAACACGTACCCGGTTTGAGAGCGAGCTTTATGGGGATCAGATAAATAACCTGCATCTGCATAACCAACAAGATCTGCACTACCTTTGTTAGCATAAAACAAACCCATATCAAGAGTTCCCTTTAAATATCGCAATATATGCTTAATCTCATTCCAATGTCTCCGTGTAGGAGAAGAACTATATCTTGCTAGTAAATTAATAGAAAATGCTATGTCAGGCCTTGTAGCATTAGCAAGATACATTAGTGCACCAATTGCACTGAGATAGGGTACTTCGGGACCAAGGAGTTCTTCATCCTCTTCTGGAGGTCGTAACGGGTCCTTATTCACTTCAAGTGATCGAACAATCATTGGTGTACTCAATGGGTGCGCTTTGTCCATGTAAAAGCGTTTTAAGACCCTTTATGTATAGGCAAATTGATGGATAAAGATCTTGTCTGCTAAATGTTGAATTTGCAGACCAAGACAAAGTTTTGTCTTTCCAAGATCTTTCATCTCAAATTCTTTATTAATATATTCAATTGCCTTTTGGAGCTCTTCTGGAGTTCCAACAAGATCTATGTCACCAATATAAACAGCCAATATAATAAATTTTGATGCCATTTTCTTTATAAAAATATATGGACAAATAACATCATTTATGTAACCTTCTTTCAAAAAATATTCACTAAGGCGATTATATCAATGCGCTTAGATTGCTTTAAACCGTACAAAGATCTTTGTAATCTGATTGAATATATTTCCCGAAATTTTGAATTTGCTTCAGGAATTTTAAATCCTTCAGGGATCTTCATATAGAATTAATCAAATTAGTCATATTTAAATGGCATGACATCTTCAGGTGTCTGGACTACAGGTCCGATCCTCACAATCTTTTACAATATTGTGCACTATATTGTATCAAATATATCGTCGACGATCATTTCGTATCAGTTCGCAAACGACATAACTTGTCGAGATCTCATAACTTTCTTTATTTTCAGGTACCTGAACTTCTTCCGGAGTTACATGAAATGTTATGTCGTGGGCTCTTCCAAAGCTTATTTCCCCCTTGTTATGATCATTTTGATCATTTGCTCCTATTCTTTTCAAGGATTGTTACCTTTGGAATCGATTGGTCTACCACGCTTCATGCATACAGTAAACTCTATCCTTCGGGGACTTTAATTTTAATAGGAGCATTTGCAGTTGAAATATGATATTTAATTTTGGATCAACAAATGCTTCTGGCATTTGACTTGAATTATCATCTAAGCGAGGATCATATTAATGATAATTCGATTCATATAGCATATTTTCCAACTGTTTTATTCCATCCCCCAAATGTTAGAAAAACTAACATATATCCCAAATATTCTTTGGAAAACATATCTTTGTGCATTGTGGTAGAGAAATTAATCGTATACCACACATCAAAAGTTATTAGATAGTAAATATATTTGGTTTCTGATCCTAAACCAATTGCGAGGGGATGACTTATCATATTTTGTTGGTCTGATGCATACAAGTACTGCTGTATGCAATTTAAAAAATCTTAGACCAACACATGAGGCTTTGTTCTCATAAGCAATAGTTTAGCCATTAATCGGAGGTATTCAATGCTAAACTTGCTTGGATATAAACAAGCATCATCAAGATGAATTATCTTGATTTCATAATCTGAAAATTATGCTCTTAATTGAGAAAGACAATTTCAAATGTCAAACTGCAGGTTGACAACAAACATACATGTAACCATCTTATATATGCATCTATAAGTGGTTCACATGATAGGTGAATGAGATCATATTCACCTTTTATATATTTCAGAATTCGGGGATTTTAGTCCCAACTTTAGTTGGTATAATCAAGTTATTATGAGAACAAGCAACACAAGAGAATTCTTGAAGAATCTTCTAGTTCTTCAGTATATGCTTATCTGAATTCTCAAATAGCTCATTTAAAAATGGCAATTGAAAACTTAAAGTTTATCATGGCATGTGCTATCTCTAAGTAAACTTCTGGTTTACTATGGTATAAACTTTTGCATCAGTAAACTTCTGATTTACTGTGGCTACTTTTGTATCAGTAAATTTTCGATTTACTGTGGCTGCTTTTGCATTAGTAAACTTCTGGTATACTGTGATACATGATGTAGTACAAATTTGAAGAAAAAGGTGGGTAACTTCTTACATACATATTTACCCCATATGATTGTGAAAACATAAATATTTTTAATCTTTCAATCATTTGTAGTCTCAATATGATATCCATTTGTATCAGTAAACTTCGGGTTTACTACATCATATGTTTTGACCATAATCATATAATAAGAATGACATATTTGTATATAAGCTCTCCGAGAGCCTTCGTTTATTATCCACAATCTAATATTTATCAGACACTACTGGTGTCATGTGTCTTCTAGACAAACATCTAGCTCTTCAGGAGTTGTTGATACATTTTGTACTATCAAATATTGCTCAGACACTTCTGGTATCATGAGAGAAAATCATAATTAAATAAACAATATAAAGACAATTCTAAATTTATAAATGTAAGAAATCAAGAATTTTAATATTTTTACCACCAACTTTGTGTCTCCTTCAGGGTGAAACGCCATTAACATATGAATATTTTATATCAAAGCCGAAATCACATAGTCATTACATCCTTCAGGGAAATATACATGAGTTGTTATTTTCTTCGAGGTAGTTAATAATAACTAACCATAATATATCAATGTGGTTGTAGTAGAAAGCATTCTACAAAAATGATTTTGCCTTAGAATGATACTTAATAAAATTATCCAAGATGTTTTACGTACAACAGGTACGTGCGACAATGTTCTTTATGCCACAAAAATAATATTTATATCATCTGTTATTCTAGCTCTTCCGGAGGTAAGTTATGGTATTTCTTCATTCACTACAGGGAATGAAAATGTGCTTCAAAAATAACTTTGAATAGCTCATTATTTTATTTACGCACAAAAAGACAAAAATTCATAATATTTTTCTGCTTCGGGAGAAAATTTGTGTTACTTCTTCATGAGCAAATTGAAATACGAAAAATTGAGTATATATTTTCTCAATCATATTACCTCTTCTGGAGGTGAATTGTAATATATTTACATCAAGAGCACGTTCATATTTACGACTTTATTAATATTATCACATTCACTTCAGGGAATAGATTAATATTTATCAGAAATTCTCATCCTTCAGGAAATCGAATATAATTATCTGAACGCGCATTAATCACATCAATTGTGATGCTTCAACCTCTTTTAAAATATTTACTACTTCATGAGCAAATCGATGTGTGCATATAATATAGAGAATATTTCTCTAGCTTATCTTTAATTGTAACCATAGAAAGCCTAAATTATCACTTCTGGTGGTCATAGGCATATACCACTTCTAGTGGTTAACAAAATTTAGTTACAATGAGATATACGAAACATAACCACTTCTGGTGGTTGTATATTTCTTGCAAACTCTGCTGGAGTTTAAGTGGATCTAACAATGTTATCCACTTTGTAATCCTTTATTAAGATAATTAGGATGAAAACAAATACCAAAATAGGTACTATATACATAACATATAACCAAGCAAGCGATGATAATGATATTAAAATATAAGCAAAAGGCTCAAATTAAATTATGCAAATTTGGCCACACCAGATGTAAGTGATATCTATATCACTACTGCCAAGAAGAAAAACTCACCACCTCAAGGATATAATCTGCCTTATGATGTTCGTTATGAACAAGATCTAACCACGGACATAAGAGTGTCGCCTTACATCGGAGACGAACACTGAAATAGAAATTAAATTTGAAGTAAGTGCTCAAAATGGCAGAGTCTCGTGCTGATAACGTGTTATAAAATAAAGACTATAAAAGTAAATAAACTGAAGGTAAGTATAGAGGGAGATTGATATTTTATTCAACTTTCAAAGTTCATATCCATAATGAACTGAAAACTCCTCTATTTATATAAGAAAGGAAGCAGCTGCAAGGCTTTTCTTTAGCTGCTTGTAAGCCGTCTGCATGAGCTGCTTGCAACCTGCCTGTTTAATAAGAAGATACTGCAAATCATTTTATTGAGCTACTTGCAACCTGCCTGCATCAGCTGCTTGTAGATAAACTTCAACAAAGTACTAAATGGATAATCTTCTTCCGGAAGATTATCTATAGCGGAGTAATAAATGAACATCCACAATATAATTATTTTCATAACAATTTTCCAATTATGAAAGTTGGATGCATGAGTTATGCATCAAAAAGAACTCCAAAAATTAATGATTCTTCCAAGCCAAAATATGATATCTTGTAATCAAAACCAAATCCAGTAGTGACCAAGAGCGCCAGTGAGGATGCAACAACCATTAAACCAATTTTGACTTCAAATAAGTTAGTTGCAAATGTGCTGCAGCTTCGCATTGCATGAAGAAGCATACAAACTTTTGATTCAGGACGTGTGTTAGAGGGATTGTCAAGGGAACCGACTCATGTATGTTAAGGTTATCCCTTCTTTCTTTTTGGCATGATCCAAATAATACAAATGAAACGAGCAAAATACGCAACTTTCATAAATGACTTTATTCATAGAAATACTAGGGGTGTCTATATTCTTGATTCCCTATGTGAATTATTATTATATCTTCTGTTCATGGGTCTCAGAAAAATACGTATTTGATAAAATTTATCCGACAGGCATATTATTTTTATGATATTCCGAGAAAATCTTATTAACGTATTTCTTATGCATTTCATGCATTTATACATACACATTGACCCATGACCAGATGGCATTATATACGCGTATATATGTATATTATATGTATATGGGATATGGGAAAAGGTTACGGCGTTATATACGCACCACCACCTGATCAGCTGGTATATGTTGATGATTTGCCCACAGTAGCCGAAATAATATGATGGGACGCCCTCCGAGGCTTGGTGATGTTATGAACGCATATACCTATGCATGGTATGACATTTATACGCATATGCATGACATTATAAAAATAAAATTATTCACAGAGCTATGCAGACATACATGTCGAGTCATTTACTCTGTGTTTCTCTCATGTCTATTATTTACTGATTTGCATTCCTTACATACTCGGTACATTATTTGTACTGACGTCACTTTTGCCTGGGGACGCTGCGTTTCATGCCCAGGGGTCTCGATAGGCAGGTCGAGAGTCCTCTAAGTAGATGATCAGCTCAGCGGAAGATGTTGGTGCACCCTATTTGCTTCGGAGTTGCTTGTTTGGTCAGTATGATTTAGATGGGTATTGTTTGGTATGGCGGGGCTCTGTCCTGACCTTTATGACATTTATATATTCTTAGAGGCTTGTAGATAGATGTCATGTATATGAAAGATTGTATGGCCTTTTCGGCCTATGTTCAGTGTACAAGTGATCGTTTTGGGTCTTATAGGCCAATATGTCATATGTATAAGTTTATTCCCTCATGCTTTACTCCTGTTCATTTACCTATGATGGAATGATACGAAAGATATGTTATGTTAGTACTCGGTTGAGTAAGGTACCGGGTGCCCGTCGCGGCCCATCGGTTTGGGTCGTGACAGAAGTGGTATCAGAGCAGTTCTGTCCTAGGGAGTCTACAAGTCGTGTCTAGTAGAGTCTTGTTTATGGGTGTGTTGTGCACCACACTTATAATCATGAGGCTACAGGGCATTTAGGATTGTCACTCTTTCTTCTTACTCTAGATCGTGTGGTAGAGCTCAGTTGTAAGAACTAAATTTCCTAAACCTTATCTTTTTCATAATACGACGATGCCTACATCCAGAAAGATGGTTGTTAAGAGATATAGTCATGGAAGAGTTGAGTCAGACTAACTAGATTTTGCATCATGCTTTTGACGGATAAATATGAGGTATTTGGCAGATCATGTATGTACTAAGATGTGTAAGACTTCTTGATAAGGATCCCTACGGCAAAAATGTCTATCCACTCTTATGGTAAAAAAGAATAAGAGAATCGGAAGGTAGATACAAGTTTCAGCATGTAAAAGAAGCAAGATGAAAAAGGGTACGAGCTACCCAACTAATGAAGATTATCGCAGAGGAATATAAGCCTTTTGAGTTACCTTCAACAATAACAGAGGTATGTACAATTGGCCACACCCCTCTCATTTATGCCCTATTGGGGCTAATAGAATTAGTATAAGAGAAGGCAGGGGATCTAGTTGGGGTTAGGGTAACCCAAAATGATGGATGGATTTTTGCGTTAGTTGACATTTCCGAAGGATATTGCAAATGTGCTAATAGATCTCCTTGTGAGACACCCAGATGATGCACTCTAAAATAATACAGCTAGATGTGAGTACTACAAAGATAGGCATTGGAAGCCTTAAAAGGGATAAATATTACCTTAGTGTAGCTCCTGTCCCTAGTGGAGAAAGAATGTTAGGCAACCCAAAGAGCCAGTAGATGGAGCAAGGGGAGCTAAAAGCAAAAGAATGTCTTGTTCGAGTTTTCAGAATAAAGTGATAGACATAAATGTTAGCGGGGAATAAGAAGAGAGTTAATGAAGCATTATGAGTAAGATGTGATACATGTACGACAACGGTAAAAAAACAAAAATGATGAAAATGATGGCAGTATTACAGAGTCTATAGCCAAGGGAAGGAAAAATAAGAGGTAACATGCCTTGAGACAACAAAGGAGTATAGGCCATAAAGTCATATCGTTATTTCGAGAAATAAGTTCGCAACACTAACATGATTAACGGAAGGAAACGTTAGACCCCAGATTAATAGAAATCAATATGGACTGGTGAACAAGATAAACTAAACATGAATTAGGGACTAAGTGATTTGATAATAGTCAGCATCATGAGAATTTCATATTGCATTCCGGCGATAATAGAATGGACAACAGAAGAAGATTCATGAGAAATTCAGAGAATGGTCATTCAGGAAGACGTTTCCTAAAGGAGGCAATGTGAGCAAAGATAAACTTAAGGGACTGTTTGTTATCCTTGGTGCAAAAGGATTACCGCAAGGCGAATAAGGGTCATCGATGATGTGAAAGGACGCCAAAGATAAAAAGGTAAAATATCTATAGAGGTTGTCGTAGCTCCAGCTCTTAGTACTCCCCTAAAGGGGGGAATATGGAGTTATGTGGCATTAAGTCAGAATTAAGTGGTTCTAATAACTATGGAATAGTAAAGGAAGAATGCAAAAAAAAAATGTGAAAGGAATGAGATTGTATTTATCCTGCATATATGCTACAATTCCAGAATATTATGCAAGCGCGACGTCAAGGAGAGGAAGTAAGGGTTCCTACCCGAGATGTTATAGATAAGGAACCAGTGCAAGATGTAAGTTAAGACAAAAGAAATAATCCAAGAAATATTACGCAAAATATTGATATGAGAATGGTACAACGAGTAGCTAGTAGTTGAGTCAAGAAGAGCCTAGTTATGGCTAGACAAGAGGTTACAGACAAATCAGTAGATCATGTAAGATAAACATAGTAAAACCCAATATAGTGAATTCAGCCTCGCAGTTATGACATCGTGATCCTTGAGAAATATTCAAATAGGAGTTGGGGTAGTTAAAGATCCGTCGAGTATACAATATAATAAGCTCACAGCTTAATAAGAGTCAGAGGGTCCTCCCTAAGTACTACAATGAAAGACTAGCTGAGGAAGTAAGGAAGAAGGTTTCAACCTAAGCTCAGTGACCTAAAGAGGGAATGGTCTTATAACAACAGTCTTACAACAACATTGTATGCACTCCATAAAAAAGTGGCACCTACCGTGGCTAATGAACGGGAAGTAAAATCAGAAGTGATATTCAAGATCATATGAGTTGTATGGAATTTCAATGTGTGTGGCCACTAAGGTGAGCTAAGTATGCACGCAACAAGGGGCAGAAAGACTAGGAAAAGTAATTGCTTAAAAAAACTGAGAAGGAATGAAAAGAATTATTCGATTAATGACCCAGAGTACGTTATGAACGCACTTAAGAGTTCGAGGTTTTATACATGCAGCATATATGTTGACAACCATACTGACATAGAAGACTCCGGTATAAGTTAAAAGAAAGAATTGAGTCCAGGGCATAGGCAAAGGATTGAATTATTAAATGATGGTATCACGGATATTCCATAGCATCTACGAAAGGATAAAGTAATAACTCATACCATGAGCCGCAAATCGGAAGATAGCTTATGCCTACATAAAGGCCGATCAGAAGGAGAAGGAAACTAAAGAGTTACATCAATAAAGTAAATCGGGAGTCTGATTATTAGACCTAGAAAATTATAGAAATCGTGATTGAGGACATTGCAGAATCACTCTTAATATCAAAGGCACAAGAGAGATAGTACAATAGCCATATTCTATAATGGCTCTATGATAAAGCCAGTCAGAAGAGTACCAGCCTCATAAGAAGTCAACATGAAGCTCTCACCGGATTGTGTATGCACCAGAGGTGCAAGTGTTATAATAGAGCTCCAAGTTGTGGATGTGAATTATGAGGCTATGAAAGGGATAGAAGATGTAATGCAAGATTTTTAAGGTAAGTAAGGTAAAGATGAACAACCTACGAGATACTCAGGTGCAGAAGGTTATGAATAATCCATACTTCATATAGAGGGCTAGAAGCATTGGGATTCAGTATCCTGGAATGATAGCGGCGTCGTCAGTGGCATATCTTCCAGTCGATGATTTCTAGGTATTGAGAGGTCCAGTTAAGAGAGTAAAGAAAAATTAGAGATGATGTGATGTCTCACTTGATATTCTAAAATAACACAAGGAAATATGTGGTGCAAGCAAGTTGAAGGAAGGTTGCGAGTAGTATAAATAGATATGTGTAGGTCGCAAGCTAAAGTATAGTAAAGCGGCAAGGTTTTAGGAAGACAGGAGTAAGGATAAGAAAGGGCGAGTGAGAAGGTGACGAGAATGGATAAGCCCTCAGGATTAAGCCCATGAAAACAAGAGAGCTAATGGTTTCTCTAAGTTATAGAAAGCTCAGTTTAGCCTGAATGAACTCTAGGGAGTCTAAGACTAGTAGCATTTAGAAGAAATGGAATGTTGCCCTGGTAGTGGAATGAGGGTGTGATTGTGATAGATAAAGGATTAAAATACCCATGTAAGGTGAGTCATATTGGGATGCTATAAAATATTATGGAAGTATGTATTGCCCCGAGGTGGATCAATCTAATTACTCCAAATATCCCCGATGAGACGCAAGCCCTAGCGGCAATGTTACATAAGAGATCAAGTTATTAGTGGTAGATGATAGATCAACATTAAGGTGAATCAATAATAGGTGGACAAAAGTCACAAAGTATGAGGTGAGATTAGGTTGTCATTCTTAAGATGAACAGTAATGAGGAAGCATTAAAGGACATAGATTTATACATATGGGATAAGCAACGAACGTAACCTGGAGTTTGGTAGCAGATCTCAGTAACGATAAATCGAGGTAAGAGTTATGATAGATTATGACCTACATAGATGTAGTAAAGTCATGCGGATAGATAACCGAGCCTATGAAATAAGATATAGCAATATTCGTAAGTTTGACAAAGTACTGAGCGAAGAACTTCAGTATACCTATAGATGCCCAGAGGGGCATCTTGTCAAGCTCTGTATATATTTACAAAGTGAGGCCTAGATATGGGCTAAAAACTGGAGGAAAAAGGAGAGAAGAGTCGCATAGGCGCACTTATAAGGTAAGAGTCATACAGGTTGCATGATAGATGGTAGCAACAGTTACGAGATTGGAAGAATTCTGACCACAAGACGTGGTGTGAGAAAGAGGCCTAAAGGGGGGAATGCCTTGGCCTTTGGATTTATTCACAGAATAGTTGCCTAGATGGCAAGGAGAGTACTAAAGTATTCGGAAGACATAGTTTACGAAAATGATAAGTGCATCAGTCAACATTCGAGGACGAATGTTCCAAAGGGGGGAATGTTGTTATGCCCTGCAATATTATATTACGACGATGTTACACCCTGTAGTATTATATGTGAAATTGTCGTAAGATAATTGACCTCAGTTCAAGGACAAGATTATTTGGAGATTATAAGCATTATGCTATTCCAAACAAGTGAGGAGTAAATTTGTGAAGGTGAGAGGATAAGGAAATCGAAAAAAATGAATTTTCGTCAAAGTTTGACATTTTGGGATAAAATGTGGCCCAAGCTAAAATACCTGATATTTATGGACTAGTTCCATATAAGGTACCACATAACCATGATAGTAAAGTGTGTTAAAAGTGAGTGATATTTTAAGTAATTTGAGATAATTCTTAATTATGTGGATAATTGGATAATTATTGATTTGAGTGGGAAGTTAACAAATTAATTAGAAGTTGTGGATAATTATTTTGAGATTTGGATAATTATTGAGGGGGCAACTATCCACGTGGGGGTATGGAAGTGTGGCAACAAATTGCTAACTAATCAAGCCTAAGGAGATAGTGGCACAAAATAAATCAAACTTGAATATTGAACTCATTGTTGCTGAACCAACTATTGGGAATAAATATATTTTTCAATTATGAAAGTTGGATGCGTGAGTTATGCATCAAAAAGGACTCCAAAAAATAATGATTCTTCCAAGCCAAAATATGATATCTTGTAATCAAAAACAAATCCAGTAGTGACCAAAAACGCAAGTGAGGATGCAACAACCATTAAACCAGCTTTGACTTCAAATAAGTTAGCTGCAAAAGTGTTGCAGCTTCGCATTGCATGACGAAGCATACAAACTTTTGATTCAGGATGTGTGTTAGAGGGATTGTCAAGAGAATCGACTCAGGTATGTTAAGGCTATCCCTTTTTTCTTTTTGGCATGATCCAAATAATACAAATGAAACGAGCAAAATACGCAACTTTCATAAATTACTCTATTCATAGAAATACTAGGGGTATCTATATTATTGATTCCCCATATGAATTATTATTATATCTTCTGTTCATGGGTCTCAAAAAAATACGTATTTGATAAAATTTATCCGACAGGCATATTATTTTTATGACATTCCGAGAAAATCTTATTAACATATTTCTTATGCATTTTATGCATTTATACATATACATTGACCCATGACCAGATGGCGTTATATATGCGTATATATGTATATTATATGTATATGGGATATGGGAAAAGGTTACGGCGTTATATACGCACCACCACCTGATCAGTTGGTATATATTGATGATTTGCCTACAGTGGCCGAAATGATATGATGGGATGCCCTCCGAGGCTTGATGATGTTATTAACGCATATACCTATGCATGGTATGACATTTATACGCATATGCATGACATTATAAAAATGAAATGATTCACAGAGCTATGCAGACGTACATGTCGAGTCTTTTACTCCATGTTTCTCTCATGTCTATTATTTACTTATTTGCATTCCTTACATACTCGGTACATTATTTGTACTGACGTCCCTTTTGCCTGGGGACGCTGCGTTTCATGCCCACAGGTCTCGATAGACAGGTCGAGAGTCCTCTAAGTAGGCGATCAGCTCAGCGGAAGATGTTGGTGCACTCTCTTTGTTTCGGAGTTGCTTGTTTGGTCAGTATGATTTAGATGTGTATTGCTTGTTATGGCGGGGCTCTGTCCCGACCTTTATGACAATTATGTATTCTTAGAGGCTTGTAGACAGATGTCATGTATATGAAAGATTGTATGGCCTTGTCGGCCTATGTTCAGTGTACAAGTGATTGTTTTGGGTCTTATATGCCAATATGTCATATGTATAAGTTTATTCCCTCATGCTTTACTTCGGTTCATTTACCTATGATGGAATGATATGAAAGATATGTTATGTTGGTATTGGTTGAGTAAGGTATCGGGTGCCCGTCGCGGCCCATCAGTTTGGGTCGTTACACCTCCAATGCATGTTGGCATTCAGGGGTCCAAGCGAAATCGTTTTTTTTTTTGAGTAGAGAGAAACATCTGTGGCTTCGATCCGATGACCTCGAAATGAATCGGCCTAAGGCAGTTATCCGTCCAGTTAGCCTCTACACGGCCTTTACACTATCCACGAAGTTGATGTCGTCGATGGCCTTGATTTTATCGGGGTTGATCTCAATCCCCTGATTCGAAACCATGAGGCCAAGGAACTTACCCGAACCGACCCCGAAAGCACATTTCTCGGGGTTGAGCTTCATGTTTTATTTCCTTAAAATCCCGAGCGTTTCTTGCAAATGAGCCAAATGGTCTTCTGCGCGCAGGGACTTAACTAGCATGTCATCAATATAAACTTCCATTGATTTACCTATTTGTTCTTCGAACATTTTATTTACTAGGCGTTGGTAAGTAGCTCCTGCATTTTTTAGCCCGAATGTCATTACATTATAACAATATGTTCCATACTTGGTGATAAATGAAGTCTTTTCTTGGTCTTCCGGGTTCAATTGGATTTGATTGTACCCGGAATAGGCATCGAGAAAAGTAAGGATCTCGTGGCCGGCTATGGCATCGATCATGCGATCGATGTTAGGCAGTGAAAAAGAATCTTTGGGGCACGCCTTGTTTAAATCCTTATAATCTACACACATTCTAAGTTTGTTCCTTTTTTAGGGACTACAACTACATTGGCTAACCATTCGGAATATTTCACCTCCAGAATGGACCCTATTTTGAAAAGTTTAGTTATCTCGTCCTTTATGAATGTGTGCTTTACCTCGGACTGGGGTCTTCTTTTTTGCTTCACCGGTTTGAACCTAGGGTCCAGGCTTAGCTGATGCGTCATTATCTCCGGTGGGATCCCTGTCGTGTCTAAATGGGACCAAGCAAAACAATCTATGTTATCAATAAGAAATTGAATAAGTTTTTTCCTGAGTTCAGGGGTTAATCCCGTTCCCAGGTATACCTTTCGTTCGGGCAGGTAATCGATCAATATAACCTGTTCCAGCTCTTCGACCGTTGATTTGGTGGCGTCAGAATCTTCGGGAACAATAAAAGTTTGAGGGGTCAGAAAATCCTCCTCTTCTTCTTCTATCCCCAGCTTCCCCGATTTGGTCGAGGCTGGTGGTTGTGATTGCTATTTGACTTCCTGTTTACCTTTGATGCTCGACCGTTTCAAGGTTGATAGTGTCGATATCGGCGTTACCTCATCGACCGCAAACATTTCCTTTGCAGCATGCTGCTCCGCGTATACTATTTTTACACCGTCCGATGTCGGAAATTTCATTATTTGGTGGAGAGTCGAAGGGACTGCCCTCATATTGTGGATCCAAGGCCTTCCGAGTATGGCATTGTACCTCATGTCGCCCTCGATTACGTGGAACTTGGTATCTTGAATGGTTCCAGCCACGTTCACCGGTAGAATAATCTCCCCTTTAGTTGTTTCACTGGCCATATTGAAGTCGTTTAAGACCCGAGCTGCGGGCACGATTTGATTTTGCAGGCCGAGCTGCTCCACGGCCCTCGATCGGATGATATTCGCCGAGCTACCTGGATCCACTAAAACATGCTTAACTTGAACTTTATTTAATAAGATAGAAATTACCAGAGCGTCGTTGTGGGGCTGAGAAATGCCTTATGCTTCTTCGTCGTTGAATGATAAAGTTCCTTCGGGCACATAATCTCGGGCTCATTTTTCCCTAGTGATTGATACCTTAGTGCGTTTGAATATGGGT
The DNA here is from genome assembly GCF_000715075.1 of Nicotiana tabacum. Lineage (NCBI taxonomy): Eukaryota > Viridiplantae > Streptophyta > Magnoliopsida > Solanales > Solanaceae > Nicotiana > Nicotiana tabacum. The sequence goes on along the minus strand of NC_134093.1, from coordinate 45,443,624 downwards.
CCCTCTGGAATATCGACCCCACCGACGATCATATGAATGACATGTTGGGGTTCCTCCTGTTTATTTTTCATGTTGGCGTCCCTTTATCTGAAATGATTCTTGGCTCGATCGCTGAGAAACTCTCGAAGGTGGCCCTCATTGAATAGACGGGCTACCTCCTCCCTTAATTGCCTGCAATCCTCGGTCTTATGACCATGCGTGCCATGATACTTGCACATCAAATTTGGATTTCTTTGGGAAGGATCGGTTTGTATAAGTCTGGGCCACCTAGTATCTTTGATCCTTCCGATTGCCGATACAATGCCCGATGCATCGATGCTAAAGTTATATTCCGATAACCGAGGAGCATCTGTGGGATTGGCATACTTGTCAAAACCACTTTTGCGCATAAGTCCCCGATAATTCTATCCTCTATCACTTCTTCGATCGTTCCGGGCGGAATTGCGTCCTGAACCATTGTTCCTTCAATCTGTGGTATATGGTTGATATCGGTCTCTGTTCGATCTTGGTTCCCTGTCGACGTCCCTCTAATTTTTAACTGCCGACCTGTTTGGATGTACTGAACCGGAAGGGGCTCCTAATTGTTCATCCTCGACCCTGATCTTCGATTGATATCAATTGTGCATATCTGCCGAAGTTACAGCTGGATACTCGATCAAATTTTGTTTCAACTGATGTGATGCTATCGAACTCCTCTCGTTCAACCCTAGGGTAAAAGCTTGAATGGCCCAATCATCTGTGACCGGTAGCAACTCCATGCGTTCCATTTAAAATCGGGACACGAACTCCCTCAGCATTTCATTATCCCTTTGTCTTACCTTGAAAAGGTCTGATTTCCTTGTTGTGACCTTTATGGCCCCAGCGTGTGCCTTTACGAAATAATCTGCTAACATGGAAAATGAGTCGATGGAGTTTGGTGGCAGGTTGTGATACCAAATCATTGCTCCCTTCGAAAGGGTCTCTCCGAATTTTTTTAACAGCACAGATTCGATTTCATCATCTTCTAAATCGTTACCCTTGATGGCGCATGTATATGAAGTAACATGCTCATTGGGATCGGTGGTCCCTTTATATTTGGGTATGTCTGGCATACGAAACTTCTTTGGAATAGGCTTCGGAGCCGCACTTGGAGGAAACGGCTTTTGTACAAACTTCTTTGAATCCATCCTTTTCAAGATTGGCGGTGCCCCCGATATCTGATCACCTCGAGAGTTGTATGTCTCCATTTTTTTATCGTTGGCTTCGATTCTCTTCTCCCCTGATTCATTCCTTTGGTGAGCTCCTCGAGTATTTTCATTACTGCATGATCAGTCCCCGATTCGTTACCATTCGACCTTTTCGATACTGGCTCGGTACTGTGAGTAATTTTCGGCTCGACACTATTCGGAGCTCTATGTTAATTTTGTAACTGAGCAATAGCGGCTTGCTGAGCCTGAAGCATCTCGAATATCACTTGGAGACTCACTCCTTCGTCTCCTCTGCCCTGTGTTCTTTGGTCACTAGATCGGCCTTCTCTGCGTACACTCCCATCGAGATCTGCGCCTAGGTCCGTATTTAGAGCAACGTGCGAACTGACATCGACTGGGTTGGCAACCGGTGCTCCCCCGAGATTAGCCTGTGGCACCTCGACTCCTGGAGCAATCACATTTTCGTTTTCACCGTGGAACCCGAGGCCATTGTCACCGTTTGTGGATGCGTTTTGTGAGTTTGACATATTTTAACATGAAAGCAAAGATACTTGACAAGAACAAGCGTAAAATAGTGTATTTTACCAGAATCAGTACTGAACAATCACTATTATCCTTAGCCCCACGGTGGGCGCCAAACTGTTTACCCTAAAAATTGAGTAACAATTAAACTTATATTGTAGTTTTAAGGATATGTGATTTAACTGAGTACCAATTGATAAACAACGAATTAAATAGATAAATTGGACAATAAAATAAATCAAACCGGTCTGCAAACAATGCATCGACCTCGATTCGAGATAGTCTCGAGGTTAGTTAATAAGAACAGTAGAGGATGGAATAAACAGCGATGAACAGTGACGAACAGTAAGTAAAACAAAGATAACAGCGTATATGTATATTCTTATCGGTGAATAATGATTATTTAGCTTACAAGTGAATGAGATCCCTCTTTATATAATAGAGGAATCCTAAATAAGGTACAACTCTAATAACGGAAGTAGATCCCATGATTAGCACTAATAACCACTTTGATTTGATCTGTTCCGAGATTTCCGTCGTGATCTTCGACCGGTTACTGATATCTCGTCATTCCGTTATTACGCCTTACTCAACGTCAGTCAGGCTTGATCTCGATTGTTGTTGGCCTCTATCTCATAGAACACTTTGATCTCTAGGCTCGATGTTCGATCTTCGAGCTCGAGCCCGGTCTATTATGAGGTTACCCTCGGGGCAACTCCCCTGCCAACGAAATCGGGTATGCCCGATTTTGACCTTATACAATAAGTATCGTGATTAACCTTGACTTAAGGGATTAGTGGAGCTATTTAATTTCTACTCTATCCATGTTCTTACTCTTCTTCTGGGGTTGCCTCCCTTTGATCAGTTGTACTTAGACCTTATTAGATGCTCACTTGACAATATGATCTTATGGTGTTTTTGGGTTAGTTTCAGAGTTGTATCACTTCTTTTAACTTTCGCTGTTGAGATGTATCTATTATTTATGATTATGGAACTTTTGCTACACTTTTTGTGCTGTGTTCGTTGGTCTATTATATTGCTAATAATTTACCTAGCGGGTAGTGGCTTTATGTTACGACCTTGATTTGGGTCGTGACATCAAATGCTAAGACAAACTAAAAAATTCTATAATGAAAAAAGTAAATCAAGTATTTAGGGAGTCTTGATTGAACGTATTGATCAAATGAATTATAAGAGACCCTTTTATTACATGTATTCAATAATAGATGACAGAAGGTTCTTATCAAAACAATTTTGGTATATCTAATAGGAAAAGAAATCCAAAATAAATGTTCAGAAAGAATATGAATAGGGTGGTTCGTCACTTTCAAGAAAGTAACTATACAAGTGAAGCTTTTGGTATGGAAGAATAAAAAGAATGAGCAGCTATCCCTAGTCAAAAAAATGTTCTGACATGAAAGAATGTCTAGGGTTTCTAGTTTGCTACCATAGAGAGCATGCCGACAAACATAGCCTTCCAAAAACTTACTTAGATCTTAGGAATGAATTTACTCCAATCTATACTGAAAATTAAACTAATATCTACGCGCATGCATACTGCACGATGAAACGAAGTAATTATAATATTTAAAACAGGCACATAATTAAGGATTGAACAAAATTAATATATAGTCTTCACAACAGCAACTATAATTAGTGCTTGCCATATGTCGTTCAAAAACAAACACAGGGAATAAATAATAAACTAGTAATATTTAACATCAATATTGGTGACAAAAGAAGGCTAATGGTCGCCTTATCATGATTGGTAAAATGTCTAATGAACTTTAGAAGGAGAAAATAAATTCGAGTATTCTCTGAATCAGAGACCGATGAAGCAGGAATTTAATAGGTTCAACGGAACATATTATTTTTGACGCATACGATTTCAAAATAACAAAGCTCAAGGTTAGTTATGATCAAATAAAAGAATCACTAAGTTTCAATTAGTATTAAAACTTGACAAAAATTTATACGTGTAATTAGTTTCTTCATATAAAACTTACAGGTTAAACTTATCAAATTCTAATCACCAATATATCATGTACTAATAATATCCCTACGCTTCTCTCTTTTTCATTTTCTTTCTCTTCTTTCTTTTGGCAAAAGCAGTTCAAGTTTAATTTGTCGATCTTTTACTTGCTCAAAGTTATTTGGAAAATTTTGACTAAAATGAAAGTTGAATATAATAGAAGTTTGAATTTAGTCCAATGACAATAAATGGATTGCTATATTTCAAAATTAAGCTAGGAGAGATTACTAAAAATGTATAATAGATAAATCTTGCGCGGTTCCATGAACCTCCAAAAGATAATTTAAAATAAAAATCATGAATTAATTCTATATTGCACCTTACCATAATGGATTAAAAATTTAACTAAATTATTGAGGTTAATTGTCTTTCGCGTATAATACAACATAAAGTTCCTATAGGCACTGACAATTTTAGCGGGGACGCTTTGTTTGCGCATGCATCTAATACTAATACAGTAACTTTGCCAAATAAAATCGGGTAAATTTCACAAATAATCATATAATTATGATTTTTTCAACAAAATAATATAACTTTGTTTTCTCACACAAAAATTATATAACTATGATTTTTTTTCACCAAAGTCATATAATTTTGTTCTCACACAAAAATCATAAAACTTTCACTAACTCACACAAAAATCATAGTGGTCGAAAAATATATTTTCCGATAGTATTTTCTTATTTTACGTTATTTTTTATATTTTCAGTCTAATAAATAATTAGCCAATTAAAATAGAAGAAAATATGAGTATATTTTTAGCCGCTCCTAAAAATAATAAACGATAAAAAAAATTATATATATTTGTATTAAATACATATAACATACACATTCTCTCTCTCTCTCTCTCTCTCTCTCTCTCTCTCTCTCTCTCTTTACTCTTTATATATATATATATATATATATATATATATATATAGGCTAGCAAGAGCAATTAATTTCGGTCATCCGGTTATTTTATATTTTTCCCTTAGAATAGGAATGACCCAACTCAACCTCACCCAATACCCATAGACGCAAATTAAAATAATATTATAAGTGAATTCTTCCCCCATAAAAAAATAGTTCGGAATGCGTGACATTCTCACAAGAAAACAAATAAATAAAAAGTATAATTAGAGAGCACTTGAAATAATAATGTTATCAATTTGAATAAAAATCTTGAAAATAAAAATAAAAGATAGAAGTATCATGTTTTGAAGAATTTACTATTCACTTTTACTATTATTTTAATTTTTATATATATGAGTATTGGGTTGGGCGGCCAGGGCGGGCCAGGTCGTTCCTATTTTAATTGAATTATTATTTATTAGGCTGAAAATAAAAAATAAAAAATCACAAAATAAGAAAATACTACTAAAAAATTATATTTTTCGATCACTATAATTTTTGTGTGAGTTAGTAAAAGTTTTATGATTTTTGTGTGAGAAAATATAGTTATATGAATTTGGTGGAAAAAAAGTCATAGTTTTATAATTTTTGTGTGAGAAAACAGAGTTATGTGACTTTGATGAAAAAAGTTATAGTTATATGATTTTTATGTGAGAAAAATAAAATTATATAACCGGTGGAAAAAAGTCATAATAATATAATTATTTGTTAAATTTACCCAATAAAATCTTTGAATTCTTGTTTCGTACTAGCAATATTTGTCAAATTATATAATTATATTCAGTTATATCGAAATTCAATTCCTACGTTACTTTGGTGAAAATTTCCTCTTCTGCATGTAAAATCAGAGAATTAAATTTAAAACAAATATTAATCTAAAACTTTGAGGTTTCAATGTGGGGTAGGCTATGATGGGGCCCACCACACGCACGACACTCGCTTAGGGAAGCGTTTTATAGGAAACTCCACCGGGGCCAACCCCACTCAACACTATGGACTCTCTCAAATATCCCTCCCCTTTGTCCACAAGCACAATGTGCTTCTGTATATTCTTTGGTTTTATCTACGCACCCAAAATTAAAATATAAAATTAAAGAAGTCACCAAAACTTGAAACAAAACAAAAACAGCCCATCTAAGGCTTCAACATCATTTTTAACCTTATTTGGTGTTAATGGATTCCCTTTTGGCATGTCTGGATGTGTATAAAATATAGGGAAAAGGTCCAAAATTTCTCATCTAATATGGATATATTATTTACTTCTTGCACCCGTTATATTTTTTATCCAAATTTATCTCTATCGTTAATAAAGTTTACATAATTGTCCCCTTCTATTTTTCTCATGTGAGTTGCCAAGTCAGCAGGTCCCACCAAATAAAATGCCAAGATAGAGTCCATATCACCACTTTTAATAATATTTTAGTTATTACATTTATTAAAGTGTCACGTAAGAGTCCATGTCACTATTTAAAAATATATTTTATTTATTACATTTATTTACTAAATCAGCAAATTAAAAAATATCGCAAAAAAGGTTGCTTCTTCTTCTTCCTCCATGCTTCATCTTTGCTTCAAATATTTCGATCCACACAAAATTTTTAACCAAACAGACTTAGATATTCCACAACTTCTTCACATGAATATTCCCAACAAACTCCAAAACACTTAGCTCAAACTTCACTAAATCAGAATACCCATCTTATGTTTTCGAGCTCTTTTAGACCTCCCTCAATGGTGATTTCTGTTTTTTTTTTCAAATTCTTGAACACCAGTGTTATTCTTTCCCTTTTAAGATCAAAAATTTGTTTTCTCCACTAGATTTCAATATAAAAGAAGCAAAAAATTTCAGGATCTTGAGTCTTTTTCCAACTTTGAATTACGACGACCAAAAAAATATAGTTCAAGTATTTTTTTACTCAAATCCACAAGATCAGTGTTTGATTCACAACATTAAGCTCAAAATGACAACACTCAGTTGATCTCCTCCATAAATAATCAACTAATCTAAGTGGAATTCAAAATTTTTAGACACTCAACAAATATACTATAGTGAGTTAATGGGTTTCAAGAGCCATTATTGGAGAACACTATTGCTGACATATTGAAGGTCTTCAATTGTGATTCCTTTGATGAACCCTAATTTTTCAGCAATGATCATTTGTTAATGGAAGAAAAAGACTAGATTTTATTTTGGTGGAGGTATAATCTCTACAATGGAAAAGGTAAAGGGAAAGAATGAAAAAAAATGAAAAAGTGTTGGGAAAGGATTTCATTTTTAGGGGGGTGGGTAAGGAGATTGTACGGGAAAATATGAACTTTTTCGGGTTAACTATTCAAATACAGAATATTAGAGGGGTTGGGTGGGACCTGCTGACTTGGCAGCTGACATGGAGAAAATTGAGGGGGTCAGCTGTTACGGTGTAGATCTGTTAGGGTTAGGGGCAATTATGCAAATTTTGTTAACGGTAGGGATAAATTTAGATGAAAAGTATAACGGGTGGCAGAAGTAAATAATATACCATAGTAGAGGAACAATTTTGGACCTTTTCCCTAAAATATACGGGTGCAGATGCATTTACCTGCCTTCGCCTTAGATAACATACTAGTAAAATAATTTAGACTATATTTATGTTAAATTTAAACATATTATTATAAGTGTATGGGCGAAAAATTTTATCTCATATGTTGACTAGGTCAACGAAGATAAAGCCTTTCAAGGCTGCCACGTGTCACCGATATAACATGTTAATCTGATTTCAAAAGGTCGATATCATGAGAAGATGGTAGGTCATCGACGAGGTCGAAGTGGCCCGATAAAAGATGAGCACGAAAACGAGGGCGAGCATCCATCCTCGGTGTGCAGTAACGGCTAATGTTCCTAGAGAATATTTGAGTGAATATTCTTTTCTGTTGTACTATCTAGGGTTTTGTGGCTCATGTCCCTTACAAATAGGAATAGATGTAGTTATAGAGAGGAGATTTTTTGAAACACTTTTGTAAGGAACAATATTGACATTCATTGAAGATTCTCTCTTTATCATATACATACAAAGTTTGCCTTTATATATTTTGATTTTTTTCTCTCCCGATCCAAGAAAAATCAGAATATTCAAAGACTTATCATTATTCATCATAGTCAGAAGAATAATTGAAAAATCCCACCCTTGTCGGGTTAACTTTGTTCCATTATTTATTTAAATGTCATTTATTATTTTCTTTCACATTTTTAAATCATTTATTGCCCCGCTATTGCTCTAAGATATTGCTATCTAGTAGCACATGTGCAGTGTTCTTCATAAATACGTTAGATCTGTCATTTGGACATTAATATTGACTTAGACTAACCCTTTTCTCTATAAATTTAATTGTATAAAAACCTAAATATAAATCTTAGCTCATACAATAGGCCGGTAGATGAAATTGTATTTCATGATATATTGGTGATTTAAAATCTTAGATCCACTTTGTTTAGGTACCAAATTATTTTCCTAGTAGCAAATTGGGAGTAAGATTCAAAGCTTGATGTCATTTTTGCATGAAAACAAGAAAAGCTCATAATACCCTTTTCTCTTTATTTGCTTGTAAGTAATGATATGGTTCATTTATAGCATTTGATGACGCCAAAACCATACAACAGAAGGTACATTTTATTTAATAAATTAATGTTTGTTTTGATGTGCAAAATGTCTCTTCGCCACCTCATGCTCCCACAGAGGAGAAGATCCTCCTAATGATGGCTTCTTCTTCCTCCTTTCATCATCTCTTTGTATTTCCATTGACTATTAATGTGGTCCTATTCATGAATCTTAGAAATATCATCATGGCCTTTGAATATTTGTTTTCCTTACATTTTCCAGTGGATCTTGCTTTTTTGCTTGTCTCTGCCAAATCCATCAATAGCAAGGCTCTCTGTTGTACACCCACAATGGTTCAAACTAATTCTTTTTGGTGCAAAAGATAAGAGACATAAAAAGTAACATTTGTATTATCTATTATATTAATTAGCATAATATGTGATGACTGTTATTAATTTAGTTTCTTTATAAAATAATCTATTTATTATTAAAAGAGAACAATTGGATATAGGCAAACATAAAAAGGTACTCCGGTCTCACATAATCCACAAATCACTGGTTCACTTACTTTATTACATTCTCTTTTTAGTAGCGGTAATGTTCATACCAGTTTATTTTAAAGTATCTTAGGATAAGTATCCATTAATTCTATCCATTAGAATTGAAGTAGGTGCAAAGAAATCATGAATGTTTTTTTTTTTTGCTGGGATTTAAATCCTAATTTATGGTGACTTTACTTGCTTCACCGATCACTTGACCACGCTGTCAAGTGTTGGTTTGTGTCACTCAAACACTGTACATTTGTTTTCAAAAGAACAAATACTATTCAAGAACAACTTGAAAACAAAGAGATGATTCTGTAGAATAAGTTTTTTTCCTTTGAAATATTGATTTACTAAAACTAGTATGACTTGCAAATAAGTTTTAAGAAAAAGAGTCTGTTTTTTGGGTACATAAATAATGAAGAGAAGTATTGTATCTAGGGTGAAAATAATGAAAAGAACAAAAATATGAGATCCTATATAAACCTAAAGATGTACCAAAATATACAAACATTGCAAGCAGTTGTCCCAACAGAGAAAAAGGGTCAACAAAATTAATCATAAGCAATTGCTAAAGACACACACAATCATCCAAAGAATTGATGACTGGAGATTTTACAGTGTGGTCAAATATTTGTATCCTCTTGTGGGAGGTAATATTTAATAAAGCTATAAAATATATTTATTTTTATTTATTTTAAATAATATTTGATTTTAATTTGTACTATCACTTTCTTATCAAGTGTTATTGAAATGCGTCAAATTCTTCGATCTTTTATGTTTATATGTCAAGAGCCATTAACCTCTTATATATTCTTTGAAATTAAAAATGATATTTTATCAGTAATTTATAAAATTAAATAGAACATATCATTACGTAGTTTTCAATTAAATTTTGTATTTGATTATTAAAATTCGGTTAAGCTTGAAATCGCACATCAATGAAAAATTATTTTAGACTAAAAAATTAACTATTATATGTTACTAAAAATATTTTTTATAAGAAATTTTTTATAGATTATATGTTTGTCAATTTGTTTGATTCTTACTAAACATAAATTAATTTATCAAAAACTTTTCTATAATTCCAATAAAGTAAGATTGCAAAAAAAAAAAAAAATCGATAAAACTGACAAAACCAAACTAGTCAAAGTGATATAATTGGTTTTGTTTGATTTTGTTAAAAGTCGGAACTAACCCGACTCGTGTACACCCCTAATTTTATCTTATCTTTTTCTTTCTCACTTAGTTTTTGATATATGTATTGTGATCTGACTAATCTGATTCGTATCACATAAAACCTATAAAAGAAAAAAAAATATTCATTACGAGAATTTTATTATCCAAGACTCGAATCCAAAACCTCTAATTAAAATTAAAGAGATTCTATCAACGCCATCACAATTCTCTATAATTTACCTTCTCACTTGTTGCCTATATATAATAGGACCCATTGTAGTTCCCAAGTCTTGATGCCATCATGTGTTTAAGATTTATGTATGTACACTAGCTTACTTGATTCATTCTCCCTTCCTCTTTCCACTCACACACCACTTTTTCTCACTCTTAAAAAGTCCATAGCAACCATCATGTATTCAACAGACCAACTAAGGTCCAAGTTTCAGCTACACGCTGATTCTGGACCCATACTTCCTTTCCCACTAGCCATCATCATCCCAATCAACTCACTTATTAGATCCATTGTGGATCATACTCTAATTAATTGCTATTCAAAGTTATAACAATAATTAGTTATATTGAAAGTGGAATAAGATTCCACATTGATAGTTAAAAAAAGAAGTAACAAATAATATAATATGTAAGAATACTTTTAAATTATGAAAGTCTTTTTGAAGACAAATGTGCAACTTTTACTCTAAATGAACAATATTATATCGTGTTAAGATTAGTGTGTTTTTAATTAACTAGGGGCTCAAATTAAATTACATGAAAAGTAAGTCTAGAAAAGGATAAATTAACATAAACATTATGAGATTAGTTTGTAATGTGACTATGGATGTAAGAGTCATTGACATACTCTTATGTTTAAAAAAGAATGATGCTTTTTCAAATTTGAAATAATTTATTTTTAAGTTTTTTATTTGAGCATTAATATACTTTTATAATCATAACAATATCATAAAATATAAATGACTATAAATTTTACCAGTCAAATAGTTATACATAAAATAAAGCAGAGGCATAATAATAGCTTGTTTGGCAAAGCTTAGTTTTGGGCCAAAAGTGCTTTTTTTGGCCAAAAGTACTTTTGGCAAAAATTGAGGTGTTTGACCAAGCTTTTGGAAGGAAAAAAGTGCTTCTGAGGAAAAGCAGAAATAGTTTTTGAGAAGCAGAAGAAAATAGTTTTTCTCCAAAAGCACTTTTCTGAGAAGCACTTTTGAGAAAAAAATACATTTAGAAGCAGTTTTCAAAAACTTGGCCAAACACTAATATCTGCTCAAAAGTGCTTTTCAAATTAATTAACCAAATACAAACTATTTCTCATCAAAAACACTTTTTAAAAAGTACTTTTGAGAAAAACAACAACAACAACAATAACCCAGTATAATCCCACTAGTGGGGTCTGGGGAGGGTAGTGTGTACGTAGACCTTACCCCTACCCTGGGGTAGAGAGGCTGTTTCCTATAGACCCTCGGCATCCTTCCCTCCAAGAACTCTCCACTTTGCTCTTGGGTGACTCGAACTCATAACCTCTTGGTTGGAAGTGGAGGGTGCCTACCATCAGAACAACCCATCTTGTCAAAAATACTTCTCAAAATAAGCTGATTTTAAAAGGTTGGCCAAACAGGATATAAGAAACTAAGGGCAAGAATAAAAGAATCATCACGTCTCCACACGAGTAATTGTATTTTGTATCATAAAGTGATATTTGGAACAACTCTTTTTGTATTATATTATATATTATAATGAGTAAATGGTGGAGTTTAATTCAGTTTGTAGGCCTATTTTAGTCCAAGCAAAAGCTAATCATCCCTATAATAAATTCAAAAAGTAGATAAGTCCATATAAGGTTGTGGAGCCAGAAAAGACAACAAATAAGGTGGACCCCACTCAACAGCTGAAAAAGATTGAACCGACCGTTACAGCTTACCGAAGCTTGACTGCTTGAGGTACACAAGAGATTTTTGGACATTACATACGAGTCCTAGACCATTACATACGAGAGCCGAGAGGGAATAAAGATAAAGTAGCAAAGTACAATATATGTTTTATATTATGGTAAAATTTTGGCTAGACTAATCTTTTAAATTATGCTAACTAAGATAGTAATCACAATATTTTTTTTTTTTTTGGGTCAAAACCATGGAACTCTTAAGATATACTAACAAGTTCAAATTGTTCTTTATGAATTATCATTCAACTTTGTATTCATTACGCAAAAGTTACTTTTCTTCTTTTTGTTACGTAAAAATCAATCAACTTTGTGTTCATTACCTAAAAGTCATTTTTCTTTCTTTTGTTACACAAAAATTATTTTACTTTGCTATGTTTATCATAAAAGTCACCTTGACAAGATTTTATAATACTTTTACTTAAAAAATCTATTAGGCCATTAACATTATATATCCTCTCATTTATGTAATTCCTTCTATATTATATTCTAGTAATATATTTTTAACTAGATATTTTACTTGTAATTAAAATAATTTTAAATTATTTTATTTGTTATTTTATAATATATCCATACATTTAATTTTTTCACGACACTCAATTTGTTTAATCATATTTAAACATGAACATATTTTTAATCTAAAAACCATAAAAATATTTATTTTTAATATTTATTTGAAATAATAACAAACAAATTTGTTTAACAAATGATAGTGTTTTCTACGGTCAATACAAATTTTGAAAAAAAAATCAAAGATATTTGTATTTAATATTAAGATTTTTAAAGCTTTATCTATTAATATTATTTATTTAAAAATATTAATTCGATGTGCCATTGTGCTAAATATAGGTATTTTATTTATTGGATTAATATGTATGGCTTGGATGATCATTAAAAATATTTTATTAAGCATGGTTAAGAACGTGGACTTGAGATTTGTTCACGTAATATTTACTGACAAATTTAATAATGCTACTTATATATCTTGAAAATTACCGTTATATATCTTGAAAATTACCGTTACGTAAAATAAATAAAATAATATCAAGTTATTTTAATTATAAGTAAAATACCTGGGTAAAAGTATATTATGTAGCATAAAATATAGAAGGTATTACATAAATGAGATGATTTATAATATCAAGGGCATAATAGACTTTTCAGGTGAAAGATTTATAAAATCTGGTCAAAGTGATTATTGTGATAACTAGAGCATAGGCAAATGATTTTTGTGTAACAAAAGAAAGAAAAGTAATTTTTGGATAATGAACATAAAGTTGAATGACTTTTACGTAACAAAAGGAAAAAAAATAACTTTTGGATAATAAACACAAAATTAAGTGACCACCCATAAAATTTACTCTAAATGACTTGGCCAAGTCAAGAGTATAATGAGTTTATACTTAATTAAATGAAAGTTGGCTCGTAAACATGGATAAATCTTTGCAATCGAGAAAGTCACCGATTCTTTTAAACTCTTTTTAATACTAGCGATGTTCAAATTATGTTTGTATGTGCCCCAAACTTCTATTTTGCATTAGTACAAGTATTGATTAATTTCGTCTACTTAAATTTAAACAAATGAGAAAGACCTCACCTATCCTTTATGTTGGGTTTCCCATAATTTTTGTCCACTTTATTAATCAGTAGACCGCAAATATTGAATGCGAGGGTCACTTGTATTTTACTTGTATCATATATGCCAATTTATCGAATAAAAATATATATCAAATTCACTAATACATAAAGGCAGAATAACCTAAATGACATTTATACTTGTAACACTTTGTCATTCTGGTCCCAGTATTCAATGAAATTTCATTCAAATATCTGAACTTAGTCAAAACATGTATTTTAAACCCCTCTTACCGTTGACTGAACTTATGTGTCATTCATTTTGCTGAGTCAGAAAAATGAGTAGTTATACGCTCTAAAAAGGAGAGTGGATATATTTATTTTGATTTAAAAATATTAAAAATAATAAAGAATAACAATAAAAAAGAAAAAAGAGTAAATTAATTTCTCAACCCAAGTATCTCTACCTGTTCCCCAACCCTTCGGCCTTATTTCCCCCCTTTCTCCCCATCTTCTTCTCCCCCATCTTTCCGATCGTAATCCCCCCACCTAGCCACCCCTACCCCTCTGCCCTTTGTGGATAGTTAGCAACGAAATTAATAGTATAAAAAGGAGAAGAATTTTCTTTTAGGAAAGTTAAATAAATATATCTGTTAATGGGGTTAAAGTTTTTAAAGATATCAAGAAGCTATGGCCAAGTAATTTTCGTGTTCATCAGTCCATTGTGGTAATGGATTTTCCAAAGGAGTCTGGTGAGTGGAGAAATAGGTGGTGGAGTCCGCTAGTGATTATTTTCCAGCGATCTGGTTTTGCTTTGTGGTGGTCGGCAGTGAAATACTTCCAGCGATGTAGTCCTTTATTTTCTAGTGATGGTACGCTGCTCCTTGATTGTTGCCCCTTTTTGTGTCTCTGTAAATTCTAAGATTATATTGGTAATCTGAATTTTACCTAAAATGATGAGAGTAAGGAGATGACGCAAGATAAAAAAAGTTTTATCAAAATTGAAGAGTTTTATGTATATGAATTGGGGTTTAAGATTGTGCTCAAAAAGGAGAAAAAAGAGCAAAACGGTGAATGCGACTCCGATTTTACAGTTGTTTCCCGGTGAAAGGGTCGCCGATAACATATGAAGATGGGGATGAATTTGAAATATTATTAAAAAATATTTAAAAATAAATAAAGATGTGATATTGATTTAACTGATGTAGACATGATATTTTCTTCACTCAGCAAAATGAATGACACGTAAGCTCGGTCAACGGTTACATGTTTTGACTGAGTTCAGGTTTCTGGATGAAACTTCATTGAATACAGGGACCGGGATGACAAAGTGGCACAAGTATAGGTGTCATTTAGGCTATTCTGCCTTCAATGTTACACGAAAAGAAACACACTAAATACAAGAACATAAATTGAAGGCCAACTTTCTACCATTTCCAGTACTTTGAAAAGGAGATTGCAAGTTTGCTAACGCATTAGCAAGAAACATCTCTAAAACCAAGCGAATAACCACCCATTATACTTTGAGTACATATATACCCATGTTGTTATACTATTGGTTCAAATATACACCTCTTATGTTAAGTTTGTCCAAGGTGGACATCCAATCCTACGTGGCACTGATATTTGATGAGGTGGATGCTATATGACATGTCATCTCAGCGTCCCGAATCCATATATAAAAGATTAAAATTTAAAATACAATATTTTTCATGGTAACGGTAATTGCTACCATTATTGCTCCCATAAAAAATATTGTATTTCAAATTTTAGTCTTTTATATATGGATTAGGGGCACTGAACTGGCATGCCATGTGACATCCGGCTTATCAAATATCAGTGCCACGTAAGATTGGATGTTCACTTTGGATAAACTTAACAGAAGAAGAGTTTATATATTTGAACCAATAGTATTACGATAGAGATATATTTGGACATAAAATTTAAATTTTTTTTTAAAATACAGACATATATTTGACCCTTTATTCTATATAAAATTATTAATTTAAAATTTAATAACATAAAAAGACCATAATCTCGAACCCAAAAAGAAAGGTGCGGTTAGAAACAGCAGCAAAGAAATACTAGTGTTGGTGTGAAAAAGGCAAAAGGGGTGCTATATGGTAAGGGACATTGAAGTTTGAGAGTAGGGGGAAGAAGCTAACAAAGGCTTTAACACGTGATAAAGAAAAAAGCAGATGCACTTTGCATGCGTACTCTCTCTCTATATATAAAATGGAAGATTCATTCATCATCTTCATCATTATATCTCTTAAGAGTTTTCACTTGTTTGTTTGAACTTTGAACTCTTCCCTTTTTAATCTCCTCCACTTTCTATCTCAACTCACGTTCCCTTTGCCAGTCTCTCTCTCTCTCTCTCTCTCTCTCTCTCTCTCTCTCTCTCTTTTTAGTCTTTGTCCCCATCATTATTAAAGCCCACTACACTTCTCTATTCTGCTGCTTTAATATTCTTGGAATCAAGCTACACACATCTTTTCAAAGACTTGCTCTTTCATGGTTCCATTCATTGGTGATTGATTCTTCTTACTTCTTTAAACACTTCATTTCTTTTGTTTCAGTTTAATTTACTGCTGGCTAGTGAGTAGAGAGTACTATTACTTTGTTTGCTTTTTTGAGTGTTTCAAGGCGTTTTTATTCTCTTCTTGAGCAGTCATATATGGTTTTCACATTTACTTATGCTTTGTACATTATCGTATAAGTCTTTCTTTGTCTCATTTGTGTTGGATGTATTCATCCCTTCTCTCGTTTTTCTGGTACAAAGTTTTGGCTTTGCTTTAGGGACAACCGCTTCTTTCTTCTCTGCATTCCACAAATTAAATTGGTAAATTAAATAAAACAGCTCTATACACACATTTGTGCACATGTTTATACTACATACTAGCTAGTATTTAATGAATCTATGTTTTCTTTCTTTTTTCTTGATTCATGGATATATATTGGGTTTCCAACAGAAGCATCTTAGAGGGTTTTTGGCTTCTAAGAAAATTTTCTCTTTGTCTCTAACTGGGTGTTGTTTTCCTCACTCCTTTTCTGGTTTTCTTTTGCTTTCTTGAAAATTACACTAGTTTTTCTGCTCCTTCTTACAACTGATGTTCATGCAGAAGGAGAAACAATGTTAGAAAAATGGTCTAACATTGTTTTGTGTTTTATATTAAGGTGGTTTTATTTCTTTTTCATTTTTTTTGGGTTATCTTTTGCAGTTTATCATCATTTCACTATTTTCACTTGATGGTCTGCAGTGACAAGACCTGTGACAATTTAATTGCAAATTCCATTTTTTGATCCAAAAGCTGTAAACTTTTTTAATGTCTAGTTGCTGTTGTGTGTGTTTTTGGTTTTATTTGTTGAAAGAAAATGTGAAATGTTTGGATTTATACCTGCAAAGGAAATGGAGGTGTCTGTAGTAAGCAGAATCAAGAAATTGCCATTCTTTGTTGATGACTATTCTTTTTGCTTTTGAGTGTGAAAGTTCAAAGGCATTTTCATCACTTTTCCATATATGAATATACTTCCTGCCAAATATCATCATGTTGCTGACATGTGTACCCTTTCTGTTTTTGGTTCTTTCAGTACAATAATCTTGAATTCTTGAGTGTGAAGAACTCTATTGGACTGTGCCATCTAGTGAAGGACATTTACTTTTGAACAGTTTATTGTGCTTATCACATTAGCAGTGAAAACATGCCTGTAAGGCAGATGAAAGAAGGTTCAGAACAACACATTGTGATCAAACCCCAGTTGCAAACCACCATAAACCCACTTCAGAAAAACCCCAAGACTGCTCAAAATGGGAAAGGGCCACCAAACACAGAACCCCAAAACAACAAAATCCATAACACAACATCATCACCCCCTTCAAGAAACAGAGGAAGAAGAAGGGGAAGAGGAGGGAGAAAGTCAGATCAAGGTGAAGCCTTTATGAGGCCAAGTTCAAGGCCTTGCACAGCAGCAAGCAAGCCAGTTATAGTAGCAGCAGAAAATGTGTTAAATGTGTCAGTCAGCAGCAGCTCATGTCAATTAGTGGCTGCTGGTTCAGGGTTTCCTTCTTCAAGCAAGTCTTTGTGTTTTGCCCCAAGACCAGGTTATGGCCAACTGGGGACAAAATGCATTGTGAAAGCAAACCATTTTTTGGCTGAATTACCAGACAAGGACTTAAACCAGTATGATGTAAGCTGCTATTTATTTTTGATGGTTTTGAAACTGGTTTCTTTGAGCATCTTGCAGCACTATAGTAAATCTTGTGTGTTGCTTTTGGGGCCCTTAAACTGACATCCCTTTGAAGTTTATGTTTATGGAGTTCTCTTTTTCTTTTTACCCTTCTTACACATTCTTTTACTTTGCTTCTACCCTTTGTTGAGTGGTAAGATGTACCATCTTTTTTGTTTTTAGTAGCATTAATGACTCTGAATTTTGGTCAGACTGTTTGTGATAATTCTCTTTGTATTTTTTTTTTGTATGTATATGCTCCCTTTAAACTACCTTTTTTGCTGCTGGTTTGCAGGTTACTGTAACCCCTGAAGTGTCATCAAGAAGTGTAAACAGAGCAATCTTAGCAGAACTGGTGAAACTGTACAAAGAATCAGATCTAGGGATGAGATTACCAGCTTATGATGGCAGGAAATCTCTCTACACTGCTGGTGAACTTCCTTTTAAGTGGAAGGAGTTCACCATTAAGCTTATTGATGAAGATGATGTGATCAATGGTCCAAAGTATGACTCTTTATTGCTTTGTCCTCATTCATTTTAGAGGGTTCATTAAAAATTAACCACTATCTAGCTCTAAATCTATTAAAAAAAAAGACATCATAATCCCATTTACTTTTTTTACCTGGTTCAGTCTAAACTAGCAGATCCTACCAAATTAATTAAAAACATGTTTTGTTTTCTTTTTTCACTCATTAATCAACTATGTCTCAATTCCAAACAAGTTGAGGTCGGCAATATGGATTATCTGAATCGGTTCAGCTCTATTTAGGCCTATTTCATTCCAATACTAAATAACTTTTTATTTTTATTTTGTGAATTATAAAATTTTCAGGAGAGAAAAAGAATACAAAGTGGTGATTAAGTTTGTCGCAAGAGCGAATTTACATCATTTGAGCCAATTTCTAGCTGGTAAGCGTGCTGATGGTCCACAAGAAGCTCTTCAAATTCTGGACATTGTTTTGAGAGAGCTTTCAATCAAGAGGTAGACACTCTAATTTGAGGCATTGTAATGGAGCTTTGAGCGAAAGCTCTTCAGTTTTTGGACATTCGTGTATGATTTTTGTTGAGTTGATTTTATCTCTGATAACACACATCTCTTAATAGGTATTGTCCTGTTGGAAGATCTTTCTTTTCCCCTGATATCCGGAAACCTCAGCCTCTTGGCGATGGTTTAGAAGCATGGTGTGGATTCTACCAGAGTATCAGACCTACCCAAATGGGCTTGTCCCTTAATATTGGTAATTTATTGTTAACAAATATTCAGATTAAATATGATCAAATCTATTTTCTGGCAAGTAAAGAATTCTACCAGAGTATCAGACCTACCCAAATGGGCTTGTCCCTTAATATTGGTAATTTATTGTTAACAAATATTCAGATTAAATATGATCAAATTTATTTTCTGGCAAGTAAAGAATTATTATGATATGATGTGATTATTGTTAATGTAGTTAGTTATTCGTAACTGTGGTTGATGTTCGGACCCCAAACAACAGATATGGCTTCAGCTGCATTTATTGAAGCACTACCAGTGATAGAGTTTGTAGCCCAGCTTCTTGGAAAAGATGTGTCGTCAAGACCCTTATCTGACTCTGATCGTGTAAAGGTAGCAACACCTACAATATGGACTTGAATGATTCCCTTGTCATGTTAATGCTATTAAGTTTTCTGCATTGCTTTTACATGGAATGTTTGGTCACTTTTAATTAACTGTTAATTTTGCCTGCAAATGCCATCTAGATTAAGAAGGCTCTTAGAGGAGTGAAAGTAGAAGTGACACATAGGGGCAATGTCCGGAGAAAGTATCGAGTTTCAGGACTAACATCCCAGCCCACAAGAGAACTAGTGTAAGCTTTTGCCTTTGCCTTTGTATTTGTCATTCTAACATTATCATATATTCATTCTAAGAGTGATAAGACTTAGGTTGACCTAATGCTCATTGTTGCTTTGCTCAGTTTTCCTGTTGATGATAATTCAACGATGAAGTCAGTAGTGGAATACTTCCAAGAAATGTATGGCTTTACTATCAAGTACACGCATCTTCCATGCCTTCAAGTAGGGAACCAAAAGAAAGCCAACTATTTACCTATGGAGGTGAGAATATTACTTGATGTTTTGTATAGCTTCATGTCTCTTTTCAGAAGTGTGAGCTATTCTTTGTTGCCGTGTTTCTAGGCATGTAAAATTGTTGAGGGACAACGATACACTAAAAGGTTGAGTGAAAAACAAATTACTGCTCTGTTGAAGGTCACGTGCCAAAGACCAAGAGATCGTGAAAACTCAATTTTGCAGGTATGTTGTAATATTTTTACCTTTCATGCTTCCTTTCTGTTGTGCTGGAAATTTTAATGTGTGCAACACCTACATGGAATTGAATGATTCCCTTGTCATGTTGTACTTGATTGTCTTTTGAAATATAGACTGTTCAACACAATGATTATAATGAAGACCCATATGCAAAGGAGTTTGGGATCAAAATCAGTGAAAAGCAAGCATCGGTGGAAGCTCGCGTACTGCCTGCTCCATGGGTAAATCACTCTACATGAGCTTCCATTCTTCATTCTTAATAAACCTGAATTCTTTTTCCTTTGACATCTATTTCTCTCATTTCTCCAACAGCTAAAATATCACAAGACTGGGAAGGAGAAAGATTGTCTGCCTCAAGTTGGGCAGTGGAATATGATGAATAAGGTCCTTTTTCCGCTTGTTTCATAGTTCAGCTGCTACTTGATTTCTTTCTTTTAGTTGTTACAACTAGCAAATCATCAGTTTACTTACTACTATGCTGCACCATTCATGCATTAACGTCATGCTTTTTTTTGTCTTGTCTTGCATGGTGAAAAAAAATAGACCCAATATCTCACTCTTTGTTCATTACTTTATACTTATTTTTGTCTCGCTTATTCTTCCTATCTGGTACCGATGTGCTCCTCTGTGGTTTTTCAGTTACTATGTATTATCTCTTTGTGCTTTCCGTTTTGCTAAAAGCTGTGCTTGATCTGTGCACAGAAAATGATCAATGGAATGACCGTTAGCCGTTGGGCTTGCATCAATTTTTCACGAAGTGTCCAAGAGAGTGTTGCTCGTGGCTTTTGTAATGAACTGGCTCAGATGTGTCAAGTATCTGGAATGGTAGTTGTTTCTCAAGCTCCTTCTCTTTGTTCATTGCCCATTTCTCTTTCACTCCATGTTTGATTATAGAGACGAAGGGAATTGACCTTAGCTTATGCTGACAGGAGTTCAATCCGGAACCAGTAATTCCAATATACATGGCCAGGCCAGATCAAGTGGAGAAAGCCTTGAAGCATGTTTATCATGCATGTGTAAACAAGCTTAAAGGCAAAGAACTTGAGCTTCTATTGGCCATTCTTCCAGATAATAACGGATCCCTGTACGGTATGGCAAAATAAATTTCATTTTGTTGAATTGAGATGAGTTTGAAGATTGCATTGCTACAGAATTTCTTACATCCTTCTCTTGTAGGTGACATAAAGCGGATATGTGAGACCGATCTTGGTTTAATATCCCAATGCTGTCTGACAAAGCATGTGTTCAAGATCAGCAAACAATATTTGGCAAATGTCTCCTTGAAGATTAATGTCAAGGTGCATCCACTTGCTATTCTAGTTGAAAACACATAAAATATAATCTGCGATATTGAGATAGTCACAAAACGTCCATATTTGGTGCCTTGGAGGTTCCTTTTCCTTTTGTGATTTTGCTAATTGTGTAAGATGCATCTTTTGTTTCAAAATTTGCACTCTTATTTGGTGCCTTGGAGGTTCCTTTTCCTTTTGTGATTTTGCTAATTGTAAGATGCATCTTTTGTTTCAAAATTTGCACTCTTACGAATACTTTCTGTTGTGGGAGCAGATGGGTGGTCGAAATACTGTCCTGTTGGATGCTATTAGCTGTAGAATACCATTAGTAAGTGATATTCCTACCATCATATTTGGAGCAGATGTGACTCACCCAGAAAATGGAGAAGACTCTAGCCCTTCAATTGCTGCAGTAAGTTCCTCATTTGAGACCATGCTCCTTAATCTCCTTTTTCGCGATAGTTGGGTGTAAAAGGAAGCTTAATTTCCTATTCTTGCTGCAGGTAGTAGCTTCTCAGGATTGGCCTGAGGTGACAAAATATGCTGGCCTTGTTTGCGCTCAAGCTCATAGACAGGAACTCATACAAGATTTGTACAAGACATGGCATGATCCTGCACGTGGAACAGTTAGCGGTGGCATGATAAGGTATGCCTTCTATCTCTTAGTCTTACTTCTAATGTATTTGTTTTCTTCCCTTACGGTGAACTGATTTTGCAGGGATCTCCTAATATCCTTCAGAAAGGCCACTGGCCAAAAGCCACAAAGAATAATCTTTTATCGGCAAGTCCCTCACTCTAAATATTAAATATACTGGAAGTTTCACATGCTATATCTGCTTTGGCCGCCTTTCACTAGCTACGGCTTGTTTTCATAAATATTTAAGTAGTCACTTATATCAATAAGCCCTCCTATTCCTGGTAACTTCATGATTTCAATCCTGGTAGATG
This sequence comes from Nicotiana tabacum, assembly GCF_000715075.1. Taxonomy (NCBI): domain Eukaryota; kingdom Viridiplantae; phylum Streptophyta; class Magnoliopsida; order Solanales; family Solanaceae; genus Nicotiana; species Nicotiana tabacum. The sequence continues at coordinate 45,421,393 of NC_134093.1, read as the reverse complement.
AGCCTACAATGACTAGCGTAAACATTTCGTTTGTCAGACACATCTATTAACACTAAGATGTTCTCTCTGGTTTTGGTTCTCACTTGACGAGATTTTCTGGATTTGTTAGCAATTCCGAGACATGTATTGAAATGGATGACTTTTTTCATTGATTCTTTTGATTTGCTTAACTTTCCCTATCTTATTAGAGTATCTTGTGTACAGGGATGGAGTGAGTGAAGGGCAATTTTATCAAGTACTTCTTTTTGAGTTAGATGCAATTAGGAAGGTTGGTGCTAATCCTGTCAACGCCTATTCCCATATATGATTTTAGCCTAACTAGAAGGTTATTTTGTGCAGGCTTGTGCATCTTTAGAGCCAAATTACCAACCACCAGTAACTTTTATCGTGGTACAGAAAAGGCATCACACCCGTCTATTTGCTAACAATCACAAGGACAGGAGTAGCACGGATAGGAGTGGAAACATATTGCCTGGTAAACTATCCATAGTCTTAGACACACTTTACGAATATTGTCAAGTATTATGAATGCTGAGTACCATCTCTTGCTTCATCAGGTACTGTGGTTGATACAAAAATCTGTCATCCAACAGAGTTTGACTTTTATCTTTGTAGCCATGCCGGCATTCAGGTATAACAGTAACTACCTTTTCCCTCATCTATAAGATAAATGAAGAGGTTTTCAGATCGAATTTGACAAGAGGGGAAACTGATCCCAAAAGGAACAATTTATGAAGGAATCCTTTATCTGCAAATGCACATCCTTCTCTCATTAAGCTTATTTATCTGATGCTACAGATTTTAACTATATTTTCTAACTTCCTCACAAACACCTTAAATTTGTTGTTTCCTTCCCTTACAATATTAGCCATTACATCTGTTATTGATGAACTACATCATGTTGGCAGGGTACAAGTCGACCGGCTCATTACCATGTTCTGTGGGATGAGAACAATTTCACAGCAGATGGAATCCAATCCTTGACCAACAATCTCTGCTATACATATGCAAGGTGCACGCGTTCTGTCTCTGTGGGTAAGTGAAAACTGTAAAGTAAAATTCCATTTTAATGTTTCCAAGTTTTAACTGTGTTTTTGCAGTTCCTCCAGCTTATTATGCACATTTAGCTGCATTTCGAGCTAGATTCTACATGGAACCAGAGATGGCAGAAAATGGTGGCAGTCCTCATAAAGGCAGCAAGGCTATAAGAGAAGGTGGAGAGAGTGGTGTTCGGCCATTGCCTGCGCTAAAAGAAAACGTGAAGAGAGTAATGTTTTATTGTTAGGAAGAGAAACATGGAGGGAGTAGCAAATAGGTAATGGGAGTAGGTAGTAGGTGTTCACAGACCACATGCATCTATCTTTCTTTGTATATGTATGTTGATGTTGATGTTAATTTTCGTTGTCAGTTTTAATGATGTATAGCGGCTCTATTTTCATCAGCAGTAGCAGAAGATTAATCCAATGTGTCTTATCAATCCAAACTTCCGGTTTCTTATGAGATATTCATTCAAATGTAAAAGGAAAAGCATTTCTAGAATGAAATAAATATTTGCCACTCAAAATTCCTCAGCTCATCTCATTATAACTTTGGGGTTTTGCCGTCTCTGAATAAATAAACTTTGGTTGATGTTTCTAAAGGTTTAGGAACAAATTGGCGAAATTTCGACAGAAATCTTATATATATATATATATATATATATATATAAAGTAGGGACAATAGGAGATGGCTTGGCACCTCCCTTTAGCTAAGAATCCTATTTATCTATTTTCTTCTATTTATGTGCTATTTAAAAAAAAGGTGTTCTTCTTTACAGCTTGTTTGGATGGTTGTTACTCATTGTACCGTGTATTGTTATTTCAAAACAATGTTTGTTTTGATTATTTCATTAAAATTGGTTGTATTATATTGTTAAATTCATTGTTCCGGAACAAAGAAAAGTTCCATTTTTTTAAACAACCGAATTGGTGTGGTGAGATTGTTTCCTATTTTTCTTTCCAATTATGCCTTAACTTATTACTCCATAATTCTAATTTGCCGTTTACCTTTTTTTTTTAAAAAAAAAAATTTAACTCCAAATCTCCACCTATAACCTACTTTGTCTTCGTCCCTTTTTTTTCGGAACTTCTGCCGCTTCCAACTCCAACCTAAAATTGCTAATTTTGTTAGAATTTGCATGAATTTAATTGTTTAATCTATTTTTAAGACATATTTGGTGATAAATTAGTAGAAATGAGTTTTCTTAAATTATTTTTATGCGTAATTATTGATAAATTTAATATTTAAATAATTGAGGGTATTTTAGTAAACTTATCAGTTACTGTACAGTACGATACAGTCAAACCAAACAGCAAAAATGTTATTTAACAACTGCAAACAATACAATCTATCCAAACATTGTATTTATAAAACGATACAATACAATACAATACAATACAACATAATACATTATAAAACGATGGATAACAACCATCCAAACAAGCTGTTAACAAATTCCAACAGTCACTTAATTAAAAAATCCAAATAAGACATCCTTTCACTCTTCTTCCTCCCATGTCTTCATTCACTACCGTTACCAACATAATGAACTTATTTATATCTTTCCTCATTACTACTACTCCCTTCGTTCCAATTTATGTGAACGTATTTGACTGGGCACGGAATTTAAGAAAAAATGAATACTTTTGAAATTTGTGGTCTTAAACAAGTCAAAAAGGGCCAGAGTATTTGTGTGGTCATAAAAGGTTCTCATTAAGGATTGAATTGTAAGTTTAAGCAAAACTGTTTTCAAATTTAGAAAAGGGTCATTCTTTTTGGAACAGACCAAAAAGAAAATAGGTTCACATAAACTGGAATGGAGGGAGTACTATTTTTTTTATTTCTTTTTCAGCCCAGTGCACTAAGCTCCTATTATGCGCGGGGTCCGAGGAAGGGCCGTACCACAAGGGTCTATTGTACGCAACCTTACCCTGCATTCTGTAAGAGGCTGTTTCCACTGTCGCGACCCCATTTTTTTCGCGAAAAGTGGGCTTCGACACGTGACAACTCCTTTTAGAATGGGAGATAGAGGGGTAAAGGAGAAGAGTCGCCACCTAACGATTTTTAAAGGTGCGTTAGGGCACCTATTATGCAAATAACTCTGTTTGACTAGTCAACGCCACCAAAGATCGGGTAAGGGCTCAAGTTACCTCAAAGAGAAGGTGTTAGGCACTCCTCGAGATCCACAACTGTGGGTCCCGGCCGAACTTAAGATTATGTGGATTACGATTAAGGTAGGTGATCAAGTAAACAAAGAGAATTCAGAAGTTAAAGAACTTTATTTCAACATGATTAATATAGGCCTTAGTGTGAATATAGGGATACAACTATTTAGATCTAATAACAACATATAAAGAGGAGAGGGGGTCCTAAATTTTTTAGCCTAAAGGATCACCCCGTGCAATATAAATAATACTTCGTAACTCCCTCAAGATGGCGTGTTACTCATATTATTCAGCGGGCACAGACTATCATCTCCTGCTACCCGATTACTATGTTAAAGTTGTTACATAAAGCACACTAATTCAATTATAAGTCGTACCTTATGCGTGCACTACCCGTCCCATACCTATGGTCCAGGAGGTATTGGACCTCTATTTTGGGTGGTTCTAGACCTCACTTAAGCTGCTCAGAAATATTAAAACTAAGCGACATACAAAAAACACATTGGACCTCACATATAGGCAGTTAAGGGCTCAAGTTAGCCTCCACACTTAAATGACAAATGCACGCGAAACAGGTTTTTCATGTTAGACAGTTCAGAATTAAGGAACTTAAATCTCTATAGACATGATTTATATGTGATAAGGCATCAAGGCACGCAAGCAGTTTCAGGAACTAGCGTTGTTCATAGACAGGATTATAAAGGGTGTTGCACACTGATTATTGAAATGGCAGATTCCTAGTCATTAGTCCTGTAGATGTTGCGCCTAGGTGATTATGTAACACAGATAGTGAAATCTATCGAGAGAAACCCAGAATTACTCATGCCCTTGATAATGGCCTAAGTGAGCGATGAACAATGTTGAGAAGGGGCGTCATTAACAGTTATTAAGGCGAACAGTGGTATCCTATAGACAGGATTCTAATGATTAGCACTTGGGAACCTGATTTTTATTGTTATACTTTAACCTTATAGGCAGGTTTTCTAGGTAAACAATGTGATGCAATAACAAATGAAATGATTAGAGTCATATATGCATGATCTCTAGTGGATATGTTGCATCAATGCAAATTAAAGGAAAGTTCAATGGTATTTATTTCCTATGGGCAGGTTTTCTAACATGTAGCAACAAGGATAATTGAAGCATTTGAGTTCATGCTTTGCTAGTAGACAAGTAGTGCAAGTGTGTGCTTCTCCTAATGGCATGATTTCTATAGTGTGCATAGAGAGTGAACGACATATATAGCAAACATATCATTCAGTCCTATAGGCATGTTATCTACCCATCGCATATTAATATTAAAATCTACCCCATTCCCTTTTACTAATAACCCCAATTGTTTATACAAAAATTATTACATACCCAATAATGAGTAAAGTAACAATATTACATAACAGTGAACAGGCCCACAGTGGGCCCAAAAAAAATAACTAAATACCCAGCCTTACTGGGCCTTAAACAAAGAGCCACGTTCAATATACGATCATGGGTCCATAGAAGATCCCATACCAATTCAATGAGCCACAACACCAAGTGTTGCACCACTTGGAACAACCAATATAGATATACAGTACATGACAGGGAAGTAAAGTATTAGGGACAGTTTTGGAGGTTGAGAAAATGACTAGGACCAAGCCCTAGTGTGTTAGAGTTCACAAGGGCCTCAATTGAGAGAATGACTAGGACCAAGCCCTAGGGAGGCCAACAATGGAACCTAGATAGCCTTGGCTTTCAGCCGTCTAAGAATGGGAATTCAGAATATCAGAGTAGCAAGTAAGGAGAGTGGATATAAATCAAGTAATATACCAAATTGAGCATACAGTACAACCGGTCAAGCAGGTTAGTAGGTTCAGCAAGGTTTACATAGTAAAGTACCACATAGACAACCTCATAGGACTTAGGAGAAGAAAACAGGTTTGCAGACATACATAGGTTATCATGTATATATGCATGAAGTTGAACTAGTTGAAACCTAAAGATCCAAATTAAGTTAAGTCTAACCTAATACCATATTAATCAATATTTATACATGATGGGTGGACACACATTGTGATAATCACAGAAAGGATAGCGTAGCAAATGAACCAAGGCATACTGGAAAACATATTAGCATAGGAGCAAAGTCATAGTTAATAGAAAAATAGAGTATTTATCTCTTAAAAATCAGGACAACATGAAACATGTTTAAAGCAGACTTTAAAGCAGCATTCCATAGAGTTGGGACTAATACACAAAGGGCAATCCAATATACACAAGACTTAGCACTAAAAGATTCATTCAAGTGGGGATGGTTCCCATAGAATTATGGTAGCACCCAAAACAAAGTATGAAGAAATTTTGTAACTAACAATATACAATCACAGTAGTCAGGCTCATATCAAAATAGACTTTCATTGAAGTTCAAAATTAAACATGCTAAGATGCCGAATGATATAGAACCATTTCAGAAGACAAGAAATCACAGAATGCAAATCATAGTGAAGAATACGTATTAGCATAACACAACAGTAAACTATCCCATGCATTTACTTATCACAGAATGACATCAGAGTATTGAACGTTATCATGCTCATGTAATTCAAATACATATGTAGAAAGAAAGAAAGAAATTGAACATTGCTAAGGTTTAAAACACTAACCAATAGCAGAATCAAAAGAGTAAAGAGCGTAATAGCAAAAACCCCAAGTCCCCGATGCTTCAGAGTTCACAAGAGCCTCGAGAATGGGCTCCGAGCAGTGCTTGCACCGGAGGAGGTTGTTTAATGGCCTTGGCTTTCAGCTGGCCCTGAATTCAATGATCTTAGAGAGTGTTCGAGTGTAACAGTGCGTGAGTGAGTGAGAGAGTAGAGTAGTGAGAACAGTAGCAGGGATTAGGAGATTCAAAAGGTCTGTTCAAGGGGTTTTAGGGGAGGGGTTTATATAGTAGCAGATTTAACACATAAAATAGAGAAACACGGTAAATTAAACACATAATAAGAAAAATATAGCATGCCAGAATCAATTAGAATCAGTCTTAGGAAAAATAACACATAGAATAAGGAAGTACAGTAGATTAAACAGAGAATAAGAAAAATATAGCATGCGAGAATCAATTAGAGTCCGTTTTAAGGTAAATAACACATAAAATAAAGAGGTACAATATATTAAACAAAAATTAAGAAAAATATCAGTCAAACACAAGAAAGGGAAGAATATCAATCGAAAATCAGTAAAGAAAAAGGGAAAGTCTCAAACCCTAGTTGGGACTGATGACTTGAATCGAACCAATAATGCAAGAATCGTTCAATATAACATGTATATAGACGAAAGATCGTCCAGATCTTCACAGAATCAATGTAAATCGGTCCGTTCTTGAAAAGTAGTTCTTGCCAAAAATAGGACAAGAACTAAGTAATACCATAAACATACGTATAATGATAGAGTATCACAAAATAAGATCATGGATTGATTCCATGTTTGAGTCGGAATCGGAGAAAGTTAGGGTTACAGCGGCTAGGGTTTAACAGAGAAGAAGAGAGATGAGAGAGGGTGTGAAGGCGGCTTGGCAGGGGGGAAATGAGTTAGGGTTTTGGGTGGTTTGGATTATTATGGGCCGTTGATCACTCCAGATCAACGACCAGGATAGTAAGGGAAATGTGGCGGGTTATTTGGAGCGGGTACCGGCCGGGTATTTTAAAAGGATAGTTTGGTTTTAGGCTTGGGTAAGTTGGGCTAAGATTTGGGTTAATTTGGGTCCGAAAATAGGTAAAAATTGGGCTATAATTTAAATACTCCAAAATTTATCAAACATAATTTATACAAATGCTTAATAAATAAAATAAAATATTATTTATACATTGAAATACTTAAAATAATAACTTTGTATTATAAAAATATAAATATTCTATTTTGACATAAATAATATAAAATAAAGAGCCATTATGTATGAATATAGGCTATTATTGCAAAATTAGATAAATAACTTAAAAATGCTACTGTAATTATATGGAATGAAATAAAATGTTTGAAACATATATTATAGGTGAAAAATAGTTATTTTAGGTAGCTAAGTCATCAAAAATAATTTAAAAGGATAATTACTAGATATTTCTATATAATTTAAATACAACAAAAATTAATTTAAAGCTCTAAATATTATGAAAAATTATAGAAAATGCTTGTATAGGTTTGTATACTAAATAATGATGCAAATATGCTATTTTGAAAGTATATATGTATTTTGGAAAATATGAGGGGAAAATTTATATATATATATTGGAAAATATGAGGGCAAAATTAGGTATCAACATCCACGGCTCGAACTCGTGACCTGGTCACATGGTAGCAACTTTATCAGTTACACCAATGTTCCCCTTCACTACTACTATTTATTTCTTCTCCTAAAATTCCTCTTCCTCTTAATTTCTTACCAAATATCCTTCTTCTTTCCTACTTTCTTTATTGCAGATGAATTATGAGTTGTAAAAATTTTTTTTAGACCTTTTCCGTCGAAAAGGTTGAAATTTGTAATGTTTTCTTTTTGATAATAGAAATTTGTAATGTTAATCGTTACTATTCATCTTTGCTTTTTTATTTCTTCTACTTTTTTTAATATTAGTTGAAAATAATTGAGATTTTGAAGCCTTCTACTGCTTTAATTGCAGAAAATTAGAATATTGTTGTGCTTAATGTATGATAAGATCCTGATGTTTTCTTTCTCCTTTTTTTTTATTTTATTGATTTTGTTTTTGTATTTTTTGCATGTTGATTAATATTGTGTGTAGTTGATGCATTTGGATTATTTTGTTTCAAGGATATTGTTTAACCATTTTCTAAATTGTATTTTCTGGAGCAATTGCACTTGCAATTCAGAGGATGTTTAAGTATCGTGAGGAGTGGTAATTGATGCTGCCTGTAATGTTTTCTTTCTATTTTTTAATTCATTGATTTTAGTTATGTATTTTTTGCAAGTTGATTAATATTGTGTTTAGTTGCTGTATTTAGATTATTTTATAATTTCTAAGGATATTGTTAAATCGTTGTCTAATGTACATTTTCGGAAACAATTGCGATTTAAAGGAGCTTAAGTCTATCATGAGAATAGTAATTAATGTATCATTATTTTTTGCCTGAAGTTTTGGTTGACCAAAATAAAGTCTTCGCCTGCAAATTTAGTTTTGTGTGAAAAAGAAATGAAAGTCAATTAATTTTATGTTTTTATGATTTTGTTTTTATTATTTCTCTTATTTACAAACAACAACAACAACAACAACCCAGTAAAATTTTACTAATGGGGTCTGGGGAGAGTAGTGTGTACGCAGACCTTACCCCTACCCCGAAGGAGTAGAGAGGCTGTTTCCAAAAGACCCTCGGCTCAAAAAAATAAAAAGACAAAATGACAAAAAGGAGACAATATTCTCTTATTTACCCTTAGACTATATATAAGGATTTAAGTACAAAAAACTTTCTTCAACTATCTCCTCCTTTTTTTCCCCTTTTCCCCCCTTTTTCCTTCTCTTTCTCCTTTGATTTTCAAATAGTGGGTGATGTATCTGTCTCTATAAAATAAAGTTTTAAGCAAGGCGTAGTTGGGTAATTTTCGTTTGAACAATTTCATTGCTATCTGGTCAATTTGTTGTGCCTTTGTGGAGAAATATTTCTCTCTTTAGTACATGATGGATTTGAAGTACATTTTTATCATGCATATTTTGACCTCTTATACCTATTCATAGTCGTAATTTTATAAAAAAAAATACTATTTGTATAATATATTGTGCCAGAATTTTTAACTCATGGATTCTAATTCACATTATTTTTTACTTACTGGGTTCTACAATTAAAAAAAAGGAGGTACTTATTGGCGAAAATTGATGGGAGCAAAGATGACTATATATGAAATAATGAAGAGAGTATAAAATGGAAAGCGAAAACTATTTGAAGAAAGAAATGTATTTTTCAGATTTTACGAAAAATTAGCAGGAGGAAAAAGAAGAATAAATTTGATTATTTTTTAAGGAATAATAAATTTTAAATATTTGGAGTACAATAACAAGGGGTCCAATAAGAACGAGAGAATCAAAGAGAAGGAAGAAATGAGTAAGAAAAGAAGGGGGAAAGGGAAAGAAGAAACGTTGGAAATAAAACTCTCACTCTATAATAGAGGAATACAATATAAATCACATCTTATATACATATATTTATAAGAAATTGACCTTCTATAAAAGGAATACAATCAAATAAACACTAAATGCACACCAAAATATCATTACTCAAATATTTATAGAAATATAGAAGACGAAAGTACTCCCTTCAGTCCACTTCAAGTGATTTTTTTGTTATTTTTACACATATTAAGGAATTCACCATTTAGTATTAATTAATAATATAATTGACTATATTAACCTTAATTTGTTCATTGAAAATACAACAAATACTCATATGCTTTTTACTTCAAGACCAGCTTTGGAAAAAAGAAGTTAATTCTTTCTTGATATTTGAAAATATCAAAATTATGGACCACAAAAAAGACCAAAAAATAAGTTAAAGCGGAACAGATGGAATACTATTTAAGAAGTATAACCAAATATTCTTTCATTTCAATCAAATAAGTAATTTCTTTTCATGATGTAAAAAAAGTATTTTTTTTTGTTTCAGCAAAAAGAGTACTTTCTTTTTCATGATGTAGAAAACATATTTTCTTTTTCACAAAATGAGTACTTTCTTTTCCTGTTGTAGAAAAAGTATTTTCTTTTAATGTCGTAGATAAAGTATTTTCTTTTTCATTTCAACAAAATAAAACATTTCTTTTTATGATGTAAAAAATGTATTTTCTTTCATTTCAATGAAATAAGTACTTTCTTTCCATGATGTAGAAAAAATATTTTTTTTTCACAAAATGAGTACTTTCTTTTTCAGTTGTAGAAAAACTATATTTTTTTTATTTCAGCAAAAAGAATAATTTCTTTCATTTCAATAAAATGAGTACTTTCTTTTATTTTATTGTGATACCTAAAAATAGCTCAGTACCCGTCTTTTATTTTATTAATATAAATTTATTTGTTGTTTTTTTTGTTGTGATAATGTTGTGTTTCTTCTTTATTTTCAGATTTTTTTCATGTTTGAAGATTATTTTTGTCAACAACAGTAAGTTAAATAATCATTCGCATCATGAAAAGAAAGTACTCATTTTGTTGAAACGAAAAGAGATACTTTTTCCATGTCATGAAAAGAAAATACTCATTTTGTTGAAATGAAAGAAAATACTTTTTCTACATCATGAAAAAAAGTACTCTAAATAATAATTTCATATATTTAGGGTGGGTGATCGGGGGTAGGGGTGGGGTAGGGGTTGGGTAAGGGGAGGGTTGGTGGGGATGGAAAATAGGGCGGGGAAGGTTGAAAAAGAGTTTTGGAAAATATTTTCCGTTCTCTTGATACGGAAAATATTTTCCTCCAATTGGAGAGAAATAAATTCATAAAGAAAATATTTTTCAAACATTTAAACTAACCAAATATGAAAAAATTAGAAAATATTTTCAGAACATGGGTCAAGGTAGAACTCTAAGATTGAACATTTCCATGGGTTGAGGTTGGGCATCATCATGGGTTAATTTGGGATGATGAGTTTTTGATGGGTTAACTTGGGCTAGCCCAAAATAGTACATTTTCAAAATTGATCTAGCCCAAACATATTAAAACTTGGACGAGTTGGGCGGGTCAAATGAGTGTGGGTTAGTTTTGTCACCCCTATATAAGACGAGCAATTGAGTTTTATCGAATTTTTGTAACAAAAAAGATGTAATTCTACTTGCGTACATTATTGTTAGTATAATATTATCACGATCCTAAATCCACTAGTCGTGATGGCACCTAACCCAACCCGCTAGATAAGTCAATTAACCACTAACCAGTTCCAATAATAATTAATAAGGCGATTAAGTAAAGAAATATCTGAATGTTATACATTTTCCAAGGACAGGTAGTACAAATCATGAGTTTCTAAGAATAGAATTTACAAAGATGAAATAAAATAAATACATCTTCTATTTGAGAAGTACATAAACAGAGTTTTATAGATCTAAAGCTACCACGAACAAGGGGCAGCTACAACCGGGACGCATGTACATATTCAATCCAGCTCCCATCGAACACAACAACATCAACAACCAACATCTGCACGCAAGGTGCAGAAGTGTAGTATGAGTACAACCGACCCCATATACTCAATAAGTAACAAACCTAACCTTAGGTTGAAAGTAGTGATAAGCTAACAAAAAGGGGTCGGGTCCAACACCAATATTCCACAATAATTCATAACAATATAGTATAAGTAACAAACGAGTATCTCAGAAATAAAAGGCTCAGTTCCAGAAAAATAGGCATTTCTTTTCAATCTTAGTGAAAATCCAAATCTTTTACCGAAAAAGCCAAAAGACGAGTTAGTTTGAAAACTGTGATTTTCCCCAAAATTCATTTCAATAATAAATAAAGTGTTCCATATTTCATTTCAGGTAGCAAGTGTAAAATGCCTCTCTATGCCCAAATGTAAAAATGTATGAGAAGTCATAAATGGCGTAATACTATACAGCATGAGAAAAAATGCATCTCTATACCTGTATGTCAAGTGTGCATGCCAAATGTGGTGCAAATCAGTGATAAAGATCATATACATACTCTCAGAGTATCAATTCACTCCGTCCTCCCAGTCACTCAGCACTCGGCACTCGCACTCAGTAGGTACCTGGACTCACTGGGGGTGTGCAGACTCCGGAGAGGCTCCTACAGCCCAAGCGCTATAATCCATACGGACAACTCACGTACTGCACGGACAACTTATGTGCCATAATATCAATATCTGGAATCGCACGGACAACTCACGTGCTGCACGGACAACTCACGTGCGATAGTAAGACAATCTGACCCGCTGAGTTGTACATCCCGATCCCATAATCATCCTCACAACCAGTCCCTCGGCCTCACTCAGTCATCAATCTCTCTATTCTCTCGGGTTCATAATGTCATGATACTAGCCCGAAAATAATGATATGATACATCAATAAATAACAACAAAGACTGAGATATGATATGCATGTGAATGCGTATGACTGAGTATGTAATGCAATGAAATGAAAGCAGATTACTCAACAACAGAAATGACCTCAGTGGGTCCCAATAGGATAAGCATGTAGCCTTGACATGGTTTCTAACATAATCACAATTCAATAACTCTAGTACGTAGAGATTTCATGATTTCAGATAAGTTCAAGTAACTACACAGTACCACAGAAATAACGAAAATCACAATTCACACGGTGCACGCCCACACGCCCGTCACCTAGCATGTGCGTCACCTCAAAATCAAACACATAACACGTATATTCAGGGTTTATACCCCTAGCTCCAAGATTAGAAGAGTTACTTCCCTCGAACAAGCCAATACCAATGTCGAGCAAGCCAAACGATGCTCCAAAGATGCCATCCCGCGCGTTCCGACCTCCGAACGGCTCGAAACTAACCAAAAATAACTCAAGTACATCAAACAATGCTAAAAGAACCAATCCCCATCGAAAAAGATCAAATCTTGAATCAAAAGCCCAAAAATCGGCCAAAAGTCCAACCCGGGCCCGCATCTCAGAACCAGGCAAAATTTATAAAATCTAACAACCCATTCAATTACGAGTCCAACCATACTAGTTTCACTCAAATCTGACTTTAATTCGATGTTCAAAACTCAAAAATTCACATTATAAAACTTTAGGCCGAACCCCCCAATTTTCTCTTTAAAATTCACAATCCAATTACCAAAAATGAAGGTAGATTCATGAAATATAACCAAAACGGAGTAGAGAACCCTTACCCCAATCTTTGTGATGGAAATTGCTCGAACAATTGCTCTATTCCAAAGTCCATAGCTCAATATGTGATAAAAATGACCAACCCTCGAACTTATAACATTCTGCCCAGCGATTCCGCATTTGCGGACAGATCGTCGCATCTGCGACCACTACTTCTGTGGTAAAAACCATGCTTCTGCGAAAATAGCCTTGCCCAGCAACCCCCGCACCTGCGGATATCAAATTCCGCTTCTGCGAAGATTTTCGCACCTGCGCTTCCAATCTCGCATCTGCGCGCACGCAGGTGCGCTATAAAAATCCGCTTCTGTAATCTTCCTCACCCAGCCTCTTCTCGCTTCTGCGACTCCACTAACGCTTCTGCGACCATCGCACCTGCGCAATATCAGTCATAGGTGCGGAACACCAGAACCAGTAGCTTAGCAAAAATTCAAAATGCAATGAAATGATCTGAACCTCGTCCGAAACTCACCCAAGCTACTCGGGACCCCGTCCGAATATATCAACAAGTCCAATAACATAACACGGATGTACTCGAGACCTCAAATCACACATAACAACATCAAAACGATGAATCACACATCAACTCATAATTAATGAACTTCGAAACTTCAAACTTCCACAACCGATGCCGAAACCTATCAAATCACGTTCGATTGTCCTCAAATTTTGCACACAAGTTACATTCGACATTATGGACCTGCTCCAACTTCTAAAATCTGAATCCGACCCCGATATAAAAAAGTCCACTCCCAGTCAAACATTTCAAAATTTTCACTTTTGCCATATCACAATCCGGACACGCTTCTAAGTCTAAAATCACCCAATAGAGCTAGCAAAACCATAAAAATTCCAATCCGAGGTCAAATGCTAAAAAGTCAAACTTGGTCAACGCTTTCAAATTTAAAGCTCCCTAATTGAGAATCATTCTTCTAAACCAGTCTCGAATAACCTGAAAATCAAAACCGACGATTCACACAAATCAAAATATATCATACGAAGCTACTCATGCCCGTAAACTACCGAGCGAAGTGCAAATGCTCAAAATGACCGGTTGGATCATTACAAATATCAATAGGCATTAACATGATTTTTATAGGTGAGACCAATAATTCTCATGGTTTTTCTTTCTTCTACCTCGATTCACTTTAACAAAAAAAACCATATCCTAAATCCATTAATACTTTTCACAAAATAATCGCGCGAAGCGCGACAAATTCACTAGTATCATTAAAAGAAATAGTCCTATCACAAATTTAAGAAAAGAGAATTTAGAAGTAAGATTCCATGTTGTTAAATCAGCAATTTAGAAAATTAATTTGAGGTATAAAATGATAATATTTGACCGAGGGCTGAAACTCTTGTTGTTGAAAGGTAATGCTGGTAGCTTTCGAATTGGGTGGAAGTTTTCAAATTGTAGGAAAATTGAGTCCACCCATAAGGGGTGCTTTAAGGCCCAATAGGATTATTAGTTAACCATAATACTCCCTATATAAGTGCACTTACTGTGTATAATAAAATAACTCTTAGCAGTATTTTTCCACGCTCTCTTCTCCCAAATCAGACGAAGGGTTTAGATTGTGATATAGGGGTTGCTCCGTCACAACATGCCAACCACCACCGACTAGTGATTCCAGCTGCGGTTTGTCCGTCTTCTGCTTCCGCTTCACAAAGAACAAGTAAGTTCTCGTTTTACGATTTACGCGCTAATCTAATTAGTTTATCGTGTTATCCTTCATTGGTATCAGAGCCATATAATAGTTTTCTGGTCTGAAAAATATATTAGAATAGTTCTATTACTCTATGTAAATATAGAACTATGTGTATATTTTTTTTTTGAATGAATAATCTGCCATGCAATTGGGAATGATAAAACAGTTTGCTATATACTGTAGTATCTAGAATTATGTGTTTATTCATATCAAATTTTCTGTACAATTGGAACTAGTTAATCAGTTTAACTTTTGAATGATATTTTTATTAATTTAATCTGAAATCGATTTTCAGAATCTGATTAAAAAAATAGTGTTCATTAAGTTTTATGAATTTCTGTAGGTAATTAAAATTGTACAACAATATTCAACACTGATTGAAATAATCTGGGATTTTATTGAAGAACCTTTTTTTTATGAAACTGATTAGAAATACCACAAAAAAAGGGAATTAATTTTTTTTTTTATAATTTTCTCGATCAACAAACCCGCTTTCATCGCCGCCTGAGATCCATTGCCGCGGTTGGTGGAGGTCATCTAAGAAACGACTAGTAAACTCCCTTATTTTAAGCCATGGAGAGGAAGAACTTTAGAGAGCCATGGCTTCTCATTTCTCTCTTCTCTGAAATTTATATATATGTATATAATTTTAAAAAAAATGGGGGCGGAGCTTGGTGCTCCAATGGCGGCAGTGGCAAAAAGAAAAGAGGAAAGCGAGAGATTAGGGTTTCTCTCCAACCTCTGAAATTTGAAAGATTGAAAAATTAAAAGGAAAAAAGGGAAGAAAATATGGATGGTTGCTGGCGGCTGTCCCATAAAAAAGAAGAAAAAGAGAGATTAGGTTTCTCTTTTTTAAAATGCAAAGATGATTGGTTCGTCCGTCTTCTGCTTCCGCTTCACGAAGAACAAGTAAGTTCTCGTTTTACGATTAATGCGCTAATCTAATTAGTTTATCGCATTATCCTTCACAAATACTGTCTGATACCTGAAAGGCTGAAATGGAACGAGATTAATTTTACCATTTGATAGGAATTTATATGATCATCAATGATTTTGATAATTTCTTTGTCATACTAATGAACATTACAAGGTACTGGTTAATTATCTGAATATACTTTATGGTCAACATCTGAATAAGAGGTATAAGGAAAGGTGATGAGTTGAGTGATTAAGATAAGTCAACTCTTGAAGTACTTTGGCATGAATGCTGATGTTAGGCTAAAAATTCATATTTTTGCATGTAATTTGCCTTGAATTATATCCCGATCTTGTTAATTTTGGAGTGAGTATTTGTGACTCAAGCTTAATAATGATGTTTATATGTGTAAGAGTCAATTGGAAGTGATTTGGCCAGCTTGCATGCAAATTGAAGTAAAAATGGAACAATTTGGAGGGAGTATGACCTTGGTGCCCAGGTTCGCGCTAGGCACCAACCAAAGTGCCAAGGGCAGCAGAGCACAAAAGTGGAAAAATTTTGGTGTCCAGGTTGGCGCCATGCGCCAAGTGAGACGCCCAAGGACGGATTCCATCCTAGTTCGGCTAGGATTTGGTAGTTTCAACCCTACATTCCCCTAACATGTGTAAAAGGGGTTCTAAACCTATTTCTTAGGGGTTAGACATTATTGGAGAGAAAAAAGCTATGGGAACACTTAGAAGCAACGAATCACAAGAGTTTTTCTCTTTCATTCTTTCTTAATCTGTATTTTGTAATGCTTTTAATTATTATCATGATTGTTGGTATGGTTATGAGTGGCTAAACTCTCACATCTAGGGTTTGATAGAACCTATTAAAGGATGATTTGTTCAGTACGTTTAATATAAATTTTCTGTTGATCTTTCTCTACTTGTTCAACTATAATTTCGTTGTTATTGATTGAAGAGCTCTCAATTAACTATGCCTATTTAGTGTGTATTACTCGAGAGAGAGTACGCAATTAGGTAATTTTTGAACAACACCACTCCTTACGTACTTGAGAGATCAATACAAAGGGTTTAAAGGCATATTAGAGATAACGAAACTTTGATGCGATCAATGTGAGCAGTGAATCAGTTCCAGCTAGCGTAGTTCGAGAGAATACGTCTAGTAAATTATGGTAGTTGCTCGAGAGAGAGCTACGACACCCAAAGTACTCACGATCAATAGAGAATACTTAGGTGAATTTATAGGAACCTTAGCGGGGGAGATTCCTACAATAAGAAAAATCATAACCTTAGACTTTTCCAAATCTTATCTACAATATTTTCTCTGTTAGTTACAAATATCTGCATTTTAATTACTTTGCTCTTAGTTAGTGAACATTCAAATCATTATTTAATATTTCTGAAGGTTGATTGCTTGAATTCGTGCAAAATCAATGGTTGTGATTAGTAAGTTAATTCCCTATGGAATTCGACTCCAGACTTGTAAATCATATTATATTTGCAATGACCGCTAGACCTCTTAGGAGGCATAATTGGGCATGATCAAATTTTTGCTCCGTTGCCGGAGAATTAACGGTGTTATTAATTACGGCTAAAAGAATTGTTAGAATTCTCAGTTTAGTCAGCTTTCTCAACTTAAAATTCAATATATTGAAACTCTAACGTTTGTAGTCTTGTGTGTTACAGGTGCAAGCCTAGAAACACCTCAAGAACTAGTGAATTGTACGAAGCATTAGCGGAACCTGAGAAAGCTTTCAAGGCACTAAATTGAGCAAACAAGAAACACAAATAATGACAGAACTCAACAGAATGAATCAAACTAGACATGGGTGACGTAATAGACAACCAAAAAACCAAAAACAATGTGAATGACTCGAACAATCAGGGTGTGGCACCTCTTGGGTACAACCCACTACTGTAAACCTGGCAACCGCAATTGCAGTCCCTCCGATACAAGCGGAATAATTTCAAATTACAAACAACATGCTACATTTGTTGCAGAACAAGAGACTGTTCTCGAAGTCTTACATTGAAGATCCACAACATCATCTGAAAAATTTCCTGTCGATTTGTATCACGCAAAGGCAACCGAATGTGATACCAGAAGCAATAAGACTATTGTTGTTTCCATTCTCAGTGACGGTAGAGGCTCAGACTTGGCTCAATTCACTCCCCATAAACTCCATCACTACTTGGGAGGAATTAGTCAAGCAGTTTTTGAACAAATTCTACCCACCCAATAAGACTGCCAAGCAAGTTGATGAGATATTGAGCTTTAGGCAGAAACCAGCTGAAACACTGCAAGAAACGTGGGAGAGGTTCAAGGAGATGTTGGCCAAGTGTCCATACCATGGCATTCCTGATCAGATGTTGGGGCAAATGTTCTACATGGGATTGGCAGACAATTTGAAGGCTAATGTTGATGCTTCAGCAGGTGGAGCATTTTTGAGCAAATCATTCAGAGAATGTAAGGCCTTACTTGATAAAATGTCTCACAATTCAGGATGGATGACAATGCCTTACTTGATAAAACTACAATCATTCTTGTAGTTCCCTCAGTAGCTCTAGACGCAAACAACTCCATGGCTGAGAATATGGCTACTATGATAACACAATTGAGTATCCTAACCAAACATATTGATGAGTTAGGCCAAAAGAAGGTGTACATAGTTGACACGACAAATGTAGGATTATGCACACCATGCATTAATCAGCCATATGTGTGCTCGTGAAGTGGTGAGAGTGACAATCAGAACTATCAAGAGAATATGAACTATGTGGGCAACTATGGAGGTCAGAGACAAGGTGGTGACTTGGGGGCAGCAGAATCAACAATATAGGCCAGCACAACAACATTACAATAATAATAATAATAATAATAATAATCCTGGAGCTGCACGACCACAGGGTCAGGCTATGCCTTATCAAAGGCAACAAGGATATAATCACCAGAATCAACAACTAGCTTATCAACAACCTCAACAACAACTGATAATGTGACAAGATGATGGTTGTTTGAAATTAAAAGAATGCTGCAACAACTCATTGGGTCCAACGGGAAAATGAAAGAAAAGGTTAACCAGATGCAAGAAAAGGTAGTATCACACGATTCAGCTATCAAGGGCATTGATATTCAACTAGGGCAAATATCCATGACCCTTAACAATCGTCCTCAAGGGACGTTACATGCAGACACATATGTTAACCCGAAAGAGCAGAGCCTGAGGCAGCTGTTGGCTATGAGTCTGAGAAATGGAAGAGATCTTGATTCAGAGCAAGACATTGCTCGCGAGAGCCGATCAACTGAAATACTTGTGTCAGTACCAATTGAGGTAGATGAGTCAACTGAGCTAATAAAAGTAAGAGTGCAGCTAGCTTAGGAGGAAATAAACAAGGAAAAAGAGGTTGCAAAGGAAACTGATAAAGTGCAAGAGAAGACATTAGAAAAAGTGTCCGAGCAAGATCTAACTCAAGTCACAGGAAAGAAGTGACCACCAACACCCTTCCCGCAGAGGTTGGCCAAATATCAGAAGGATGTGCAGTATAAGAAATTCATGGAGATGTTGAAGCAGATTTAGGTGAACATTCCACTGATTGGTGCCTTGAGGGAGATGCCCGGTTATGAAAAAATGATGAAGGACTTGATGTCTCGCAAGTTCGACTTTCAAGACTTAGCAACTGTTACACTAACTTAGACATGTAGTGCTGTCATGACGAGACCCATAGCTGAGAAGCTATCCGACCCAAGGAGTTTTACAATCCCGTGCACAATAGGCAGCTATGCTTTTGCTAAAGCATTTTGTGATTTGGGGGCGAGCATAAACTTGATGCCCTTGTATATCTATAAAAGGTTAGGCATTGGAAGAGCAAGACCCACATCCATGTTACTACAGCTAGCCGACCGAACGGTGAAAAGGCCATCGGATATACTTGATGATATACTTGTACAAGTTGGAAAGTTTGTGTTTCCAATAGATTTTGTCATTCTGGACTGCCAGTGTAACGACCTGGTCGGTCGTTTTGAGTATTACAACCCCGTCTTCTCATTTACTGCTCAAATTGTGATTTACGGTTGTTATTTGACTTGCCGGGGTAATTTATTCAGGTCCGGTGAGGTTTTGGAATAATTTGGAACACTTAGTTCCAAGGTTTAGAATTTAAGTTAAAAAAGTTGACTAGATGTTGACTTATGTGTAACGACCCCGGAGAATTTTTGCTAAGGAAATTAAGGTTTTGTGGTGCCGAGGTAGATCAATTGGTACAAAGGTGCTCGGATTTTTTGGGTTGAACAATGCACTGGGGAGTAAAGGAAAATTTTCCGCAGAAGAAAATATTTCTATGGCCCACTATGCGGTCGCAGAACCACTCCGCGGACCGCATAATGGCTGCAGAGTGAGGCAGGAAAGGGGCAACTTTGGATGCCATTCTGCGATCGACTATGCGACCGCAGAACCGTTCTGCGGTTCATTAAGCGACCGAAGAACAGGTCTGCGGGCCACATAGTGACCGCAAACCCAGGCATGTTACTTCAATTTTTGGGCACCAATTTTTGAGGCCGAAATGCGGACCACATATCAATTCTGCGATCGCATATGCGACCGCAGAGTGTGTTTCGGAGCTTCATTTTTTTGATTTTATAAACCCGACCCTATTCTTATAAAACACTATTGGGGGTCATTTTGAAGGGTTTCTCTGATAGTTTAGAGAGTGGTGAGAGCATCTTAGAGAGAGAAAGTGAAGACTTAGTCAATTATTCATCAATTCTTGTTCCAGACTTGAAGATTTCACAAGGATCTTGCTAGGGCTTCAAAGAGGTAAGAATTTCTTTCCCCCAATTCTTCAATTTCGATTTTTGGGGTAAAATATGGGAGATTAAGAGTATGATTCTTGGGTGTAAGAGTATCATTATATATACACATACCAATAAGGTTTGTGAAAAGATTATTGAGTTTAAATAGGTAAAAATTGGGTTGAAAATGGTAGAAATCTTCAAAGAATTTAATTGAAGATTTGAGGGTCGAGTTGATGTCGGAATTATGTGAAATTTATATGGTTGGACTCGTGGTTGGATAGGCGTTCATATTTTGTAATTTTTGTCAGGTTTTGAGGTGTGGGCCCTACGGGCAATTTTTGAGTTAAATTTAGGATTTTATTGGAAAAATTAATATTTCCTTATGGAATTAATTTCAATAACTCGTATTGACTGAATCGAATTAATTGTGGCTAGTACGAGGACTTCAGAGACCAATTATCATGGCAAGGGCATAGCAGAATAAAGAGTTACACGGTTTGAGGTAAGTAACAGTTCTAAATTTGGTCTTGAGGGTATGAAACCTCGGATTATGTGTTATGTGATTGGTTTTAAGGTGACGCACATGCTAGGTGACGAGCGTGTGGGCATGCACCGTAGGAATTGTGACTTGGTCAAATTCCATGGAACTATATAGTTGAATAATCTATTGATAACCGTACATTCTCTACGTGTTAGAGAAAATTGAGTTGAGACTCGTATTAAAAATCATTCCTAGGCATATGTTGTTATTGTTGGTACCCGCTGGGGTCATTTTTGTGGTTGAATTATACGCTCAAATTGTAATTTCACACTCAGTCATGTTTATTCATTTCATATCATATCTCAGTCTCTGTTTCTATTTATTGATGTATCATATCATTGTTGTTGGGCTGCTTATCATGATTTCTGAGAGCCCGAGAGACTGGAGAGGTTGATGACTGAGTGAGGCCGAGGGCCTAATTGTGAGGATATTTACCGGATCGGGCTGCACGCCGCAGAATGTTTTGTTGATTTATGCCATGGTTGGCTTGATATAGCACTTGGGTTGAAGGAGCCCCTCCGGAGTCTGTACACACCCCCGTGAGTGCAGGTACCTACTGAGTACGTGTGCCGAGTGCGAGTGCCGAGTGATGAGTGACTGTGAGGAAAGAGTGATTGTGAGGAATGAATAACTGTGAGGAAAGAGTGACTATGAGGTTGGAGTGAATGGGAGGACTAAGTGACTGTTACTCTGAGAGGATGCATTGAATTCATTATTTGCTGCATTTCAGCTGTCATATATCACTATTTCGGAAATTTCGGAAAAAAATTATTTTCTATTTCGGTCAAACTTGATATAAAATTTCAGTGAAATCTTAAATGTTGAACTTGAGAGCATGCCTACCCTTTTATATTGGAAAGTACTGTATTTGAATTTAGCTGAGAAGCTCGTCACTACTTTCAGTTCTTATTTATTATTGTTACTTACTGAGTTGGTTGTACTTATACTATACCCTGCACTTCGTGTGCAGATCTAAGTGATTCCGGATACGGTGGGTGTTGATTCTTTCGCACAGTTGATTTTTCGGAGATTCAGA
The DNA here is from genome assembly GCF_000715075.1 of Nicotiana tabacum. NCBI lineage: Eukaryota > Viridiplantae > Streptophyta > Magnoliopsida > Solanales > Solanaceae > Nicotiana > Nicotiana tabacum. The sequence goes on along the minus strand of NC_134093.1, from coordinate 45,399,358 downwards.
GGTAGTTGTCATATTTCGCAGACCTTGTCTCTCCTTCCCTATATCCTTGTTTACTGTATTTGGTCTTAGACTATTATAGATCGTGTTTTCTAGACTTGTAATGTATAGATGCTCATGTATTCAGTGACACCAGGTTTTGGGAGTAAATTATATTCAGTATTGGTGGGATTGTTCTCCTTAAATTAATTATTATGTTTCCAATATTTAAAAGAAATTGTGGGTTATTGATGTTGTCGGCTTGCCTAGTATCGAGATAGGCGCCATCACGACATGTGTGATTTTTGTGTCATGACAGTCAGGTTGATGAAGAGATTCCCATAATTTTGGGAAGGCCATTCTTGGCCACAGGGAGAGCTCTGATTGATTGTGAAACTAGGGAGCTAACGATGAGACTAAACAATGAAGAAATAACGTTCAATGTGCAGAAGTCTATGCGGTGACCCAGTGAGTTTGCTAATTGCTCTCTGATTAAAGCCGTGGATGTGATTCAAGAGGAGGAAGATGAGGCACTAAGTGCAAAAGACCCCCTAGCAGCCTGCCTCATGAACTTAGAATAGGTAGATGGTAAGGACTTGGCGGAGTGGGTTTTGGCCCTTGAAGGCTAAGGGTACTAGAAAGGTGAGCTCCTATTCTAGCCTTTACACTCAGAAGAAAGAAAAACCCCTCCAGCTAAGCCGTCAATTGAAGAGCCACCACAGTTAGAGCTAAAACCGTTACCGTCGCACCTCAGGTATGCTTTCTTGGGACCTAGCTCGACATTACCTGTTATTATCTCATCTGGTTTGTTAGATGTGCAGGTAGAACAATTTTTGCAGGTTCTGAAGGAGTGCAAGACTGCAATTGGGTGGACCATTGCAGACATAAAGGGTATCAGCCCAATGTTTTGTATGCATAAGATTCTACTGGAAGATGAGAAAAAACCTTCTAGAAAACATCAAAGAAGGCTGAACCCCAACATGAAAGAAGTGGTGAAGAAAGAAGTGATAAAGTGGTTAGATGCGGGAATCATCTTCCCCATCTCTGACAGCAACTGGGTTAGCCCAGTTCAGAGTGTGCCAAAGAAGGGTGGAATGACTGTTGTGCAAAATGAGAACAACGAGTTGATCTCAACAAGTATAGTCACGGTATGGAGAATCTATATGGATTACATAAGATTGAACAAAGCCACCCGAAAAGACCATTTTCTGATGCCATTCATTGATCAGATATTAGATAGATTGGCGGGGAGGTCCCACTTTTGCTTCCTGGATGGATACTCGAGGTATAACCAGATCTCTATTGCCCCGAAAGATAGAGAGTAAATGTCGTTCACTTTTTCGTATGGCATCTATGCCCTTTCAGAGTTAGGAGCGCATCCGTATGTGGATTTGGAGGTCCGTAGGTCATTTCGGGGTCATTTGGCAAAAGTTGGAAATTTGAAAGTTTTTGGAAAGTTTGACAGGGAGTGGACTTTTTGATATAGGGGTCGGATCTCAATTTTGGGAGTTGGAATAGGTCTGTGATGTCATTTGGGACTTGGGTGCAAAATTTGAAGTCATTCCGGATTGATTTGATATGTTTCGGCGTCGAGTGTAGAAGCTTGAAGTTCTAAAGTTCACTAAGATTGAATTAGGGTGCGATTCATGGTTTTAGCGTTGTTTGATGTAATTTGAGGCCTCGAGCAGGTTCATGTTATGTTTTGGGACTTATTGGTGTGATTGGACGGGGTCCCGGGTGCCTCGGGTGTGTTTCGGACAAAATTTGGATGAAAAGTTGTTACTGGTTTGTTGGTGTTGTCTTTCGTGAACGTGGGAGAAGGGACGCATTCGCGAAGAAGGATTTCTGGGCTGGTGGATTTTTCCCTACGCGAATGCGAAGAGGGGCATGTGAATGCATAGGTGGGCCTGGCAGAGCTTCGCGAACGTGGAGGCATAACTGCGAACGCGAAGAGGAGATGAGAGAAATGAGGCAGGAGGTCTTTGGCCTACGCGGACGCGACTGGGGAATCACGAACGCGGAGGGCGAGGGGCAGTGGGCATCGCAAACACAGTAAGGCCATCACGAACACGAAGAAGAGATTTTTGGTCCAGGGCTGTTTGGCCTTCGCGATCGCGCGGGTAATTCTGCGATTGCGAAGAGGAAGGAACTGGGCAGTGGGTTATATTTCGGGACTTAGCCCATTTATCTCACATTTTCATTTGGTTGGGCGATTTTTGGAGAGCTTCAAGGGGATATTTTCATCAAAGAAACACAAGGTAAGTAGTTCCCACTTATTGCAAGTTAAATACTCGGATTATATATAGATTATAACATGGAAATTCATAGAAAATGAGTGGAAAATTGGGATTTTGGTAGAAAACCTAGAAATTTATATTTTTGGATTTTGACCACGAATTTGAGCATGGAATTGGGAATAAATAATATATTTGAGTTAGTAGTGTTATGGGTAATGTTTATCTTCGAAAATATTCGGAATCCGGGCATGTGGGCCCGATGGTTGATTTTATCGAATTTTCGAGCGGAGTTGGGAATTTGTTTAAATTGATTGATTATTGGTATTAGAGTATATTCTGATTGGTTTTCTCCTTATTTGACTAGTTTTGGATCAACGTGCATCGGTTTGAGGTGTTAGAGAGGTTTTGGAGCCGGTTATGGAACTTCGGAGCGAGGTAAGTCTCCTGTCTAACTCTGTGAGGGAGAAAGTACCCCTAGGTGATGTATTTGATAGGTGTTACTTGTTGCAGGGGAGGCTACGTACACACAAGGTGACAAGAGTCCGTACGTAGCTAGATTCATGTTATTGTTCGGGTAGACTTAGGTTCACACCATGCTATACTTGTATTATAGGGGTTATCCTTGCTCGTTTAATTCCTTTATTTCTCATTACGACTTGAGACTAGACGTGCGTAGAGTGATAGACTTGCTATTGTCGAGATTTGACGAGTTTCATGATTAGTCGTGGAATAATTGTGTTCCTCTTATGGATTTCTCCCGTGCTATACGTTTTCATCGAAAGGTTTTCCTTAAAATTATAACTCACATGTTTATTTGTTAGTGGGGTCAAGGACCCGTTAAAACTTCTTATTCTAATGGGATCAGGCCGTTCGCCTTGGCAGGATTATGTACCACACTCTCATGGGAGCGGGCAGTTCGCCTCGGCAGTATAATAGATACATCTATGGTACGTTCCGTTCGACCCTCGGCAGTGCACAGATTATGATGGGATCGGGTCGTACGCCTCGGTATTTCTATAAAATACTCTCATCGAATCGTGCTTAATATTTGACAAGAAGTCAGTGTATCTATGAGTCTTCCCGATTTGAATTATGACGACCTATCTGGTGAGGCCCATTATATATATATATATGCTCCGATTGAGGAGGTAATTGCTAATTGAGAGCTTGAGCCTATTGTAGAGAGGAGGATTGTATCACGTATTTGCACTTATTTATTTTGTTTGTTTACTCTGCCCCACATCTTTTTACTTCTTATTATAATTGTCTTATTGGACCACTAGTAAGTGTCGATGTCGACCCCTCGTCACTACTTCTCTAGGGTTAGGCTAGATACTTACTGGGTACGCGTTTATTTACGTACTCATACTACACTTGCTGCACATTTTTGTGCAAGTACATATATGTTTGGTGGTCTTTTTGGCGCAGAGGCGCGACTGTTGCGGGGATTACCGTGAGCTGCATTTTCATGTTACGACCTGCAACCTGCATAGTCTCCATTAGAATTATTTATATTCTCCTGTCTAATTTTATTCTAGAAAGATGTTGTATTTTATTATATTTCCTGGCTTATGCTCATGCACTTGTGACACCGAGTTTTGGGGGTTCCTAAGAGTGGTTCATTATTGTAGTTCGTGTAAATATCATCATTTACCCTGTAAATTCTATTTTATACTATTTAATTAAATAATTTTTTTATTTCAAAGTACTAAAATAAGTAAATAAGTTAATCATTCTCCGTTGGCTTGCCTGCAACAGATTTGATTATTGATGTGTGGGATCGGGTTGCACGCTGCAACAAATGCACAAATATGAAATTATTGTGATATTAAGGTTAATTCCGATTGTGATTCACATGATGCATTTTATGCTAGGACGGTTACTGTGGTTTCGTAAAACACTTCATTGTGTTTTAATCATAATTAATTAACCGTCAATATATTAAAAATGAAACAATATGGACTTGTTGTGTGAGTCATCCATCCTATGTGATATGTTAAGTTGCTGAGAATTTAGCAGAGGTAAATGAAAGAATTTTTAAGCTATTCCACTTGTGTGTCTTTCAAAAAAAATAAAACTCATATCTTATTCGGAGATCTACTAAAATTAAATGGTGATTATATTTTTACTCTAATTGGTACCTCAATTTTCTCATTATCATATTGTCGTGTAATTTGCATGAAAAATTGTTATTATGTTTTACTTTAATAAATCCCATATCTATCTCATTAAAACTTGATTGAATGTCGTATTTTGTATAAATACAATATTTTATTGGATCTCATATATTTCTAAACTAAACTCAATTGATATTCTATTTGTACAACCTCTCTACTATTTTACCTTATTTAAATCCTAAATTTGCTTAATAACTTATTTGACGCTACACTGTATTTAATTTTGAAATTGTATTTAATTGTGTTTAAATTATTCAATGGTCATCTTGGTTGATGTTGATACGGAAACTATGCACAAGGTAGCACGAGGATTTTGCCTTGCAAAAGTGATTCGGAAAGATGTGGGCACAAGATACCACATGTGTAAGAGTTTGAAGTTGTAAATCTTGATTTGAGATTTCGAGGAGTGATACCTCGGGTAAATATATTGAAATACATGCATTATAAATAATTTAATTGGTTGATTTGTTTTATGATTCCTTACTTGAACCCGTTCATATGTCATTTGTACTTTGACTAAGTTGTTGCTTAATTACTTGATTGTTTTTTCGTTGTCATCCGTGTTCTCATTGATGATTTCAATTGGAAATTCTTCTGTTATTGGCCTTACATTTTTATTCTTTCCTTGTTAGCTTTATGTAACATTTCGTACAGGTTTATATGTCCGGTAGGTGTCTTGACCTGGCCTCGTCAATACTCTGCCGAGGTTAGGCTTGATACTTACTGGGTACCGTTGTGGTGTACTCATGCTACTCTTCTACATATTTTTGTGTAGATCCAGGTACCTCAGAGTTGTTGATATTCCTGTTATCTGATCATGCATCTCTGTGGAGACTCAAGGTACACTTGCTGTCGCATTCGCAGGCCTCAGAGTCACCTTTTAATATTTTCTTTGCACTGTTTGATTCTATTCTGGAACAGTTGTACTTAGAAATTTTCTAGTAAACTCTGTAGAGCTTGTGACTTGTACTACCCTTTTTGGGGATTATAGAAAATTTGTATTTCATATTTAATAATTGTTGGTTGAGTTGCCACTAATTCAATAAGTGTTAGGCTCACCTAGTCCATAAGACTAGGTGCCATCACGACATCCTACGGAGGGAAATTTGGGTCGTGATAAGTTGGTATCAGAGCTCTAGGTTCATAGGTTCTATAAGTCATAAGCAGGTTTGGTAGAGTCTTGCGGATCGGTACGGAGACATCTGTACTTATCTTCGAGCGGCTACGGAAACTCTTACGAAATTCCACTTCTTTTATTCCTTATCGTGCGATATTGATTCAGCTTGAAGCATATATCTTATATTCATTTATATCCATTCGTGTATGACATTGCACACTCGGTATCAGCTGTGCTCCGACAATTCGTGATGCCACGGATGGACTACTAGGGAGCCAGGGATGCTCAAACATCGCCTCAACGTGTGGTCCCGACTGAAGATGCAGATGTATTGAAGGATCACACGGAGATTTACTTGGGGGTGCAGTGGATTCTGGTATCTGGTTGATGAGTGCAAGTTGTGAAGGTCAGTATTGTGGAACATCGGACGTTGTGGCCTATGTATTCATGCCAAGTGGGGGAGTCCACTATAGATGAACATGTTGCGGGGTCATGTGTTATATTAGTTATGGCCCGAGATGTATATATGTGGTAATGAAAGGTTTCCCAAAAATTGCACATGTTTAAGGCTTGAGATTTTGTAGGTGATAATTTTGGGACTTACGGTATGTCTGCGTCCTTAATAATCCTATACTTCAGTACCAAAGGAGTTAGAGAAACAACTTCAATTTATAGAAGGTCTACTAAGCGTGGGCTTTTAGGTTGCGGTAGTATGGGGTGCTTTAGAGGAAATACGGTGGTGGTGAGCTTTTGGGCTACGTGGTTCGTACCAAGATTTGTCTATATGGAGCTTTACTTTTAGGATCTTTGTGTATAAATAGGGAGAAGTGTTACCCCAAGGAAGAATCGAGGAGTATGCGAAGAAATGGGTCAGCTCGGCGGTACTAGCTCAGCATAGCAAAGTAAGAAATTGGCCTTTGGAGAGATAATTCTCCACCGGTGTTTGTGGCAAGTCTATGAAGAGGGCATACCAACAATTGTAATACCACCTACTTATGATCAGTTTTCACAGATGTGTTTGAGGCAGTTTGTTGCCCAGACTCTACGGAATGCGTGGCACACAGAGTTTGAATGGCTGCATCAGGACACCATGATGGTGTTAGAATATGCCATGAGGTTCAAAGAGTTAGCCCGTCATACTCTTACTTTGGTTCCTACATCCAGAAAGCGAGTCCACAGATTCATTAAAGGACTTAGTTATGATTTTAGATTCTGTATGACTCAGGGGCTACAAGCTGATACTTTATTTCAGCAAGTGGTGGAAATTGCCAAGATGTTAGAACGTGTTTGAGGTGAGGAAAAGGAAACTAGGGAGACCAAGAGGTCTCGAGGTTCTAGAGAATTCAGTGGATGCTACTCTGCATCTATAACTCATTATGGCAGAGACTCGAGCAGTCGGTCAGCTCAGCCCACACATCAGATTACTCGGGGTGCACCGGTAAGTTCTTTTACTGTACCACCGACACGAGATTCCTATAATGGTTATTCCAGTTATCCGGCACAGACTCAGTATGAGCAGCCGAACTCGTAGAGGGGTTGTTATGAGTGTGATGATATTAGGCACATCATGAGATATTGTCCCAGACTTGGGAGATATATATTACATCTGAGCACTCAAGCCACGAGCTCCATTTCAGTTGCTACTCTACCTACATATTCAGTTAGGGGTGGAGGACAGGCAGGTAGAGGGTGTTCTAGAGGTGGAGGCCCGACCCGTTGATATAATTGCTATGAATTGGCTGAGGCCATTACACCAGATGGTGTCATTACAGGTATAATTTAATTCATAATAGAGGAGCACTATTCTTCTTTTGATTCGATTCCGATTATTGAGGTGAGATCTCCTTTCGTGCTCCTTATATGGTGAGTTTGTGAATTTGTACTCTACTCCCGTGTTTATCCATGTTGGGAGATTTGATGATGTTAGCCCATGTCTGTCATTTTTGTTTTGTACACTATTGAGGGCTATGAGTCCAAAAGTGACTTTATGTTACTCACTACAATGGGTTTTGATGTAATTTTGGGATAATTGATTACAATTTTATAAATTATATGCCCTACCGGTATAGGGGTTAATTATGTGTCGTGATTTTGTTTTTTAAAGAAGAAAATGAAAGATTTCGATTAGCACAATGTGCATATTACTTGTGATACAGAGCTGAGGACAGAATCCTCACATTTTAATATGATTTGATATGTTTAAACCGGGCTACGTGCCACAGTGGAGTTTTTATCAGGATGAGATCCTTGTGATGAAAATTTATGTGTTTAAATTCTCCCTTGTAAAATTAAATTTGTACTATAGTACTGATAAGGAGTCATGCCTGTTAGGTTTATTTGATAATTCATATATGTGTTCCTCTGTGCATAATTAGCCATGTTCGTGTTGTAATTATTAAGTTTTAGCCTACGAAGTGAGTGCCCAGGTAACGTTAAATGTGACTCGTTAATTCAGGTAAATAATTATGAGGCCTTCATGCCTCGTGTCTCATTGTCAGTATTGTGAAAGTTTGAAATGAGATTTTTGTTAACATGAAATTAAACGACGATGTTGTAATTGGTTATGAACAACTATTATGATCAGAGATGTGTTTATGGGCGTATGCATATTGCGATACGTTATGTGGTTGTGGCGTGCGAGCATAGGCACAAGTTGTTACAACTGGCTGAGACTAATACCGTGTGTTGATATGAAAATCGGACCCTTTGAAAATGATTGGAGTGTAAGAAAATTGGTTTTAAGGTTTATAAGTGTGGATAGGATAAATTAATCTTAATTTAGATGGTGTTGTCGAACCTATGTCGGTTGCGGTAACGTGGTATCAACCGCAAGTTTATGTGTAAGAGTAAAATCAGCAATTTGATAACCTTAGAATAATTCTTAGCACGTTCGAGGACGAACATTTGTTTAAGAGGTGGAGAATGTAATGACCCCACTTGTCGTTTTGAGAATTAGCATCCCGTTCAGCGACTTAAGGTCCCGAGTAGCTTCGTAATATGTATTATGATTTGCGTATGTGATCGAGTTTGGTTTTCGGAAGATTCAGAATTAAACTGAAAGAACAATTTTTGTTTAAGAAGCTTAAAAGAAAAGAGTTGACAAGAGAGTTGACTTTTGAGCAAACGACTCCGGAATAGAATTTTTATGATTCCAATAGCTTCGTATGGTGATTTCGGACATAGGCGTATGCCCGAATTTGGATTTGGAAGTCCGTAGGACAATTCCACGCATTTTGGCAAAAATTGGAAAAGTTGAAGTTTTAAAATATTTATAAGTTTGGCCAACGGTTGATTTGTTGATAACAGGGTCGGATTTCGATTCCGAAAATTGGAATAGCTCCATTACGTCATTTATGACATGTGTGCAAAATTTGAAGTCATTTCGGATTGATTTGATACGTTTTTGGCATAAATTATAGAAAGCCTGATGTACAAGGTCTGGTCCTATCAACTCTGCTTCCCCAATTTTGAATCATCCAATGGGAGATATACATTTCCTACCATATAATGCCTCAAATGGTGCCATCTGAATACTAGCATGAAAGCTGTTGTTATAAGCAAACTCTATGAGTGGAAAATGATCATCCCAGCTACCCTTGAAATCAAGAACACAAGCATGTAATATGTCCTCAAGTGTCTGAATAGTCCGCTCTGCTTGCCCGTCGGTCTGTGGATGGAAGGCTGTACTAAGATTTACCTGAATACCCAAACCTTGCTGAAATTTCTTCCAAAAATTGGCCGTGAGCTGAGCCCCTCGATCGGAAATGATAGAGACTGGAGTGCCATGTAGCCTGACTATTTCCTTGATATATAACTGAGCATATTGTTCCGCTGTGTCGGTAGATTTAACTGGCAAGAAATGAGATGATTTTGTGAGTCGGTCCACGATCACCCAAATTGAGTCAAACTTGCGCGGAGTGCATGGTAATCCTACCAAAAAATCCATATTAATCATCTCCCACTTCCACATTGGAATTTCTATGTTCTGTGCCAACCCACCAGGCCGTTGATGTTCGGCCTTCACTTGCTGACAATTCGTACACCTTGCCACAACGTCTGCCACATTCCTTTTCATGCCATTCCACCAATAGATTTCCCTGAGGCCGTGATACATCTTTGTAAAACCTGGATGCACGGAATACCTAGAAGCGTGGGCCTCAGTCATGATTCTTTCCCAGAGACCATTTACATTCGAAACACATAGTTGCCCTTGGTACCTTAGTGTACCATCATCCATGCCAAGAGTAAAAGCCATAGTTTTGTGTTTATGAATCCCCTCCTTCAGCTGTTCTAACAATGGATCATTGTATTGTTTCTCTTTGACCTCCACAACAAGCGATGATTCAGACCCTATTTTGCACAATTACCCCTACTTCATTAGAGTCCGCAAGACGAACTCCCAAACTAGCCAATCGATGGACTTCCTTGGCCAATGGCCTTTGATATACTTCCAAGTGTGCTAAACTACCCATAGATTTCTGGCTAAGAGCATCCGCAACGACATTGGCTTTCCCCGGGTGATATAGAATTACGATGTCGTAATCCTTGATTAACTCAAGCCATCTTCTTTGCCTCAGATTCAGCTCCTTTTGTTTAAAATATATTGAAGTCTCTTGTGGTCCGTGAATACCTCCACATGGACCCCATACAAATAGTGACGCCAAATTTTCAATGCAAAAACCATCGCCGCAAGTTCTAAGTCATGTGTTGGATAATTCTTTTCATGATTTTTGAGTTGCCTAGAAGCATAGGCAATAACCTTGCCGTGTTGTATTAATACACACCTAAGCCCAATTCTTGAAGAATCACAACATACCACAAATCCATCTGTACCCTGTCAACACCGGTGTTGTAGTCAATCTTGATTTCAACTCCTGAAAGCTCCTTTCACAAGCATCGGACCATTGGAACTTAACCGTTTTCTGAGTCAATTTAGTCAACGGAGAGGCAAGAGTAGAGAACCCCTCCACAAACTTCCTGTAATACTCTGCTAAGCCCAAGAAACTGTGAATCTCGGTGGGCGTTGTAGGTCTAGGCCAATTCTTTACTGCTGAAATCTTTTGAGGATCAACCTTGATTCCTTCTCTAGAGACAACATGACCCAAGAATGTGACAGATTCGAGCCAAAATTCACATTTTGAAAATTTCGCATACAATTGGTGCTGATGAAGAGTCTGCAAAACTGCCCTGAGATGATCGGCATGATCCTCCCGACCTCGTGAATACACAAGAATCTCGTCAATGAACACTATCACAAAGGAGTCGAGAAAAGGCTTGAAAACCCGATTCATAAGCTCCATGAAAGCTGCTGGGGAATTTGTTATCCCAAAGGACATCACCAGAAATACAAAGTGCCCATATCGGGTTCTAAAAGCTGTTTTCGGAATATCCTGCTCCCTGATTTTCAATTGGTGGTACCCGGATCGTAAATCAATTTTGGAGAAGTATCTAGCACCCTGTAACTGATCAAACAAATCGTCTATTCTTCGTAGTGGATATTTGTTTTTGATTGTGACTTTGTTGAGATGCCGGTAGTCAATACACATTCTCAGTGACCCATCTTTCTTCCTTACAAAGAGGACCGGTGTGCCCCATATTGATACCCTCGGTCAGATGAAACCCTTTTCTAACAAATCCTTCAATTGTTCCTTTAGATCCTTCAATTCTGTTGGTGCCATCCTGTATGGCAGAATAGATATAGGATGCATGCCTGGCATCACATCCATCCCAAAATCAATCTCCCTGTCTGGCGGAATCCCAGGAAGTTCATCAGGAAAGACCTCTGGAAATTCATTCACAACTGGCACATACTCGAGTGTAGGCGCCTCAGCGTTGGTGTCCGTAAACCGGACCAAATGATAGATACACCCCATGTTTAATCATTTTCGTGGCCTTAAGGTAAGAAATAAACCTACCCTTCGGCATCACATTGTCCCCCTTCCACTCAATAACTGTCTCATTAGGAAATTCAAACCTCACAGTTCTAGTTTGGCAATCGAGCTTAGCAAACATGAATATAGCCAATACATTCCCACAATTACATCAAAATCAACCATCCCCAATTCAATGAGATCGGCCATGGTATCCCGACCGCGTATCGTGATAATACAACCCCTATAAACTCGTGCGGCCATAATAGACTCGCCAACCAGAGTATATACAGAGAACGGTACAGGAAGCTATTCCGGTTCTATCCCAAATTCCATAGCAACATAAGGGGTAACATAGGACAAGGTGGAACCAGGATCAATCAGAGCATATACATCATGAGTTTGGACAGTCAATATACCTGTGACGACATCTGGAGAAGCCTCTGCACTCTGGCAACCACTCATAGCATAGAATCGGTTGGGTCCTCCTGAACTCTGTGCACCACCCCTAGCTGTACCACGCCCTGCTGGTGCTGGAGGGCCTCGAGTTGGAGGGGGTGCTGAAGATGTAGCAGCTGCAGAACTAGATGGATGTGATGTGCCCCTGCCCGCATCCTGGCGGGATGAACGACACTCCCTCTAAATATTACCCCTAAATCCACACCCTTAGATATAGCTAAGTCCATGAAGTAGATCCCTGAGTGCATCTTCCCACACTTGGGGCATGGGGGCCTCCGCTGCTGCGGGAATCTCCCTGCTGATCGGCCGTGATGGTGGGGTCCCCTGCTGCCCCGATTGGGCCTGAAGAGACTCCCCTGCTGCTGATTATGCCCTGCTGGCGGTGCACTAGCTGAAGACTGAGCATAAGACTGGGATGACCCTGATGACCCTCCTCTGAAAGCTGATCTTCCCCCACCAAATGACTCCCCAAAGTTGCCCGCGGACCGGGCCTTGCTTGTATCCTCTCGCTCCCTTATATTCTTCAACTTGCGGTCCTATGTAGCTTGAGAAAATGCTACCATTTTTCCATAGTTCATATCTAAATTCAAGGCAGCTATAGCGGCCTCATTGATAACCAAGGGGCTAAGGCCCTGCACAAACCGGCGCACTCTAGCCTCCATAGTAGGTAATATGTGAATAGCATATTTTGACAGGCGCGTGAACTCCATGTGATACTCCCACACACTCCTACTCCCTTGCTTAAGATTTTCAAACTTTGTGGCACGGTCTGCCCTAGTCTTGGCAGGTACGAAATGGTTTATAAAGGCATCCGCAAACTCACTCTACCTCGCCGGAGGGCTCCTCTCCTTCCGAGAGTCCTCCCACAGCTCAAACCAAGAATATGCCACCCCTTTCAGGTGGTAGGCGACCAACTGCACTCCCTCCGTCTCAGTAGCGCGCATGACCCGGAGAGTCTTATGCATCTCATCAATAAAGTCCTGTGGGTCCTCCTCGGGATTAGCACCCTTGAACACCGAAGGATCCAACTAAAGAAACCTGCTCACCCTGGAACCACTAGAATCCCCTTGTTGGCTAGACGAAATAGGTGCAACATTTGATCTCTGGGCTTGAGAAGCCACTATCTGTGTTAGCATCCGAATAGCTCCCCTAAGATCCCCATCAAAAATACCAGAACCGGAAGCTGTGGCTATAGGTGGAACCGGAATATCGGTTAGAGGGACCGCTGTACCCTTAGTAGGTGTAGGAACTGGTGTAGCCTGAATAGGTGTAGTGGAATCAGGTAGTGTAGTGGTCGGGGGATTATTCTCACCCCTCGGGTATTCACCCGCCTCACCAAGTAAAGGGTCAACTACCACTCCTAAGGCGGCATTGGTTCCTTGGCCAGTTCTTGCTCTCTTCTTAGGTGCCATATACTGAAAGTTAGAGAAGGAGCAGTTGCACATTTAGTTTCATCGCACGATACAGAATATCACAGAAGGGTATTGTTCCTAAATGTCTGAGTAGCCTCCAACTTATAGATGTGGTCGATAACACACCGATAAGAAGGACTCTACTATACATGGCTCCAAGACATCCTAGGGCATTTTAAAACCTTAGGCTTTGATACAAAGTTTGTCACGCCCTAACCTCGGGAAACGCAACCGACGCTCAACCGAGTGAACCCGGCCGAGCAATCTTGTTAGATACTTTCTACTCAACTCACCCATGATAAAAAAAAGACATGATTTCATTAATTAGACGGAAGGAAGTTCATACATACAGCCTAAAACTGTTTCATTAGCTATTTAGCCTTTTAGTCTCAAAATACAGAGATCCTTATAGTCTGAGTGGAACAAGTGATCAAATACAACATATACTTGTTTAACATTCCCAACACCCATATACAACCCACATAGTATCTACGGAGCCTCTAAAGATACAAAAGAGAGTAAAGATGGTGCCGACAACAAGGCCCCGACTATACCTCAAAAAGTGACCACAATATAAACAAAAGGTACAATACATGACCCCAGAATGAAATGGGGCTCACCAAGTCCGCTGAGAAGAGGATGCAACACTATCTGTGATCAACACCATCTGCTATGTAACCACCTGCATCCATTTAAAGATGCAGCGCCCCCGGCAAAAGGGACGTTAGTACCGTCAAATAGCACTAGTATGTAAAGCTAAACACCAACTCAATAGAATGAATAATAATACAAGACGAAAAGTCAAAAATTCAATAAGGCTTCAAATAATATTAAAACAACAAGTTAAGGATCATATACTTTATCAAGTCAATTTCCATATTATTAGGTTGGGTGATCTTTAGCACCGATATTCCACAATTCACAATACCTATGTATTCTTACACAGAGTCCGATCTCGACCCAATCGGCTAGGTCATCTCATTTGAGACATTACCACAATTTTACTAAAATTTCCAGTACAGTACCACCATGTGTGCGGCATGGGGTCCGATCACGGCCCGATCGGCTAGGCCATCTCATTTGAGACATCACCACAATTTCATCCACAATACCACCGTGTTCTTACATGGAGTCTGATCTCGGCCCGATCGGCTAGCCCATCTCATTTGAGACATTATCTTTTTCAGTCAATCATCTCACATCGAACTTTTTTCATATACTTACAATCCATTGGCACTAGTGATTACGATTACAAAGTCATTCTTGGCACTTGGCTGTATTTCATAGTTCCAGTCCTCTTTTTCCACATTCAAATATCCTTATCATTATCCACAATAATAAGGCTTCCCATTAAGAACATTAAATTCACATATGAGCAAATTTGGGTATAATGGCCGCAAAATAGACATAAAACATGCCCCAGAAACCTACCCCACTCTGCGACTAGTCTGTGGTCCGCAGAGTGGTTCTGCGGCCGCAGAATTCTGCCAAACGTTTTCCTTCAAATCCCCAGTGCACTGTTCAATCCAAAAAGTCCGAACCGCGGTAAGCAAGCTCGCCACGAAGAATTTCCAGTACTATTAACCTCTACACCTTCTTTGGCATCACGAAATCCAGGTTTTTAGGGAAACTTTTACGGGGCCTTACATTCACTTCCAAAATCACCTTCCCATGCACTTGTGTCTGCTTCTAAAAACACCTCTAAGTCCACTAAGATCAAGGCTATGTCAAGAAAATATGTTAAGAGTGACAAGGTGGTGATTGATGATGTTGCTAATGTGGACGCAATGGTTAAGTAAGCTGTGGCTCAAGGGGAATCAGTGTCAACCACTACTGATCAGGTAAAACTACCTCCATCAAAGTTAGATGTTTTGGTTTCTACTATTGATATTTCAACCTTAGATTTTGTTCCACCCACAAGTGATAAACCACGAGTAGAGGAACCTACTGTAGAAATAGACATTGCAACTCAGGAGAAAAGGGTAGATACCACTAATGTTATGCCTATGGTTAAGGGGGAAGGTGAGAAACAACCAGTGAATAAGGAGGCCTTTAATGGTCTCTCTTTCAGTTGGACTGAGAATGCGGATGATGACAGATGTGAGGATGAAGGAGGAGTGGTGGCTAGTCATAAGGAGCTTCAGGCTCAGGACATGGCTCATGATACTAATGAGAAAAAGAGTGAGAATGAAGGGGAATCTGGTGAGGAAAATGAGAGTGAGGCAGAAGATAAGTTAGATGAACAAGTGGGCGATTCTGGAGAGGAAGAAAAAGATAGTGAGGGAGAATGTGATTCTGAGAGTGAAGGTGAGGAAGAAGAAAAGGGAAGTGAAAGTTAGAGTACTGAACAAAATAGTGAGGAATAGAATGCAAGTGGGGAATGTGAAGACTCCATGGCTATTGGAAACACTGTCATAGCCCCTTTAGAAGAAGAAAGTGGAGAGAAAAGGGCTGAAGAAACTGGGCCTTTGTTAACTCCTTTCATTGGGGATGAGGAGGTCAGTACTGATGAGGATAATTTACCCCTGCCTGCACTAGGGAAGAAGAGCAAGAAGGCCTCTGTGAAAGGAACAAAGGCACTTATTCCTGCAAGAAAAGAAGTGGCTCCTCCTGCTAGGACTCCTCTCACAAGGAGTAAAAGAAAGGTTGTTGATAAACAAATCATTAAGGAGTCCAGAGGTGCCAAGAATCCAAGAAAGC